>NW_018128312.1:372223-399370 GCF_001952655.1 Monopterus albus
TGCTCCGGTGTTTTGGGTCATTGTCCTGTTTCATCACCGAACCTCTACAGAGGTTCAGCTGATGTACAGACATTCTCACATTATCCTGAAAAATTTTTGATACACTCGGGAATTCATTTTCCCCTCAATGATTGCCAGCTGGCCAGGCCCTGATGCAGCAAAGCAGGCCCAAATCATGAGGTTTTCTCTACCATACTTTAATGTTGGGATGATGTTTTCATGATGATATGCAGTGCACTTTTTACACCAGATGTAGTGCTGCGTGTTCTTTCCATATACGGTAGTTCAGTCTTATTTTCATCAGTCTACAAAACATTTTGCCAATACCGCTGTGGAGTGTCAAAGTGCTCTTTCCCAAACTTCAGGCGTGCAGCAATGTTCTTTTTAGTAAGCAGCGGCTTCCTTCATGGTATCGTGCCATAGACACCCTACTTGTTCGGTGTTTTACGTACTGTAGACTCATGAACATAGATGTTATCCAGTTCCAATGATGCCTTCAAATCTTTGGCTGTCACTCGAGGTTGTTTCTTTACCGCAGCAATAAGTCTTTGTTGTGCTCTTGGGGTCATTTTGACTGTGCGCCCACTTCTTGGTAGATTAGCCACAGTCCCAAAGTGTCTCCATTTGTAGATCGTTTGCCTAACTGTAGACTGGTGAATTTTTAGTCTTCGAAATCACTTTATAACCCTTTCCAGCTTTATGTAAATCAACAATTCCGGATCGTAGATCTTCTGAAAGGTATTTTTGGTGAGGCATGGCTCACATAAGCATATTCTTCTTGTGTGGAGCAAACTCAAAAGGTTTGAATGGTTTTTATCAGTCAAAGTAGGTCTAGTCCACACCTCCAAACTCATTTTCTTAACAAGACTCCAGGTATGCTAACACCTGACTCCAATTAGCTTCTTTTGAGCTCATTAACTCAAGGGTTCACATACTTTTTCCACTAGCACTATGAGGTTTTTATGGTTGTTCTCAATAAAGAAATGAAAGTTCAGAATTTTTTTTGTGTTGTTATTTTAGGCACATTATATTTGGCAGTTGGTAGATGAAGATCAGGTCACATTTTATGACAAATTAATGCAGAAAACCATGAAATTTCAAAAGGTTCACATACTTTTTCTTGCCACTGTATATAGAGCTGTGTTGCAGAAAACCAGGGCCCTGGTAGTGTTATGCGGTTCTTCTCTGGGTCCAGTGAAGCTGCCAGGTATAGTCTGCTGTATGCACTGCACTGGGAACAATGCACAGAGGGTGGTAGGCAATGGTTGTTGTCCAGTTCCTCCATCACAACCACTCTGTTTGCTCAGTAACATACCAGCATGAGTCTTACTGAATTTTGGCTCATCTGTATGATGTTCCTCTACCCAGTGCATTGTGTCTTGAAAGTGAAATTTCACTGATTACATTTAATTATCTTATAGCCTTCACTCTGACTCTTTCTTATATAACATGAGTGTGTGTACTGACCAAGACAAGCACACTAATGATGCTGATTGTGATACCAGCGGCAGACAAGGGGATAACAGTGGCTATTGTAATGTGGCTGGCAGGGCTGCAGGTGCTGATGGGTGCTGGCTGTAGCCTGCTACTCTGAGAAGACCACGCCATCTGCTATGTAAACCCTGCAGCACATGTTCGACAGCCCAGCGAAACATCTCAGGGAGTATTTATTTTAACAGGCCAAATGATACTTCTGTTTTTCTCAAGAGGAATTTTAAGGTTAAATGATTCCCTTTAGAAAGAAAAACATGGATTGGAATGGGGCGGTTGAAGATGGGGGCATGGGGGAGGGGGCACACGAAGGTTTCGAGTGAACTTGATGCATTCTGTAATTTCAATTCAGATGGAGAAAAACAGAGCTGAACACAATGAAGATGGGTACTAATGTGGGAGCTTCAATAGAGAGACAAGTTTTGTTTATTTCCTCTGTTTTAATTATGCTCCAGTGGACGGTTACTGACACAGTAACTAAAGACAAGGCTACTGACTTCACACAGACCTGGGTTCATATTCAGCCTCAGTGGGCCCCGTTTAAGACATTCACTGTTTTACTCTGGGCCCTACACAGAGAATTGACTGTTTTATAACAAAACAAGCTAGTAAGTCTGTTGGCATATAAAATGACTATTAATTATTGTGGGCACAAAGAACAGGGGGCAGCATTGGTGTTAAAAGAAAAAAAGGATCAAAGTTGTTACAGTTTTAAGAAGGTGCCTGCCAGCTGTGGTGTAGCTTCAGCAGCTCCATGCATAAACTCCACGGTTTTGTCCTTAATACACAGGCAAAAATCAAACTTAAGGACTTGGGAAGGACTTTATGCACAGACTAAGTAATGAATTTCAAACCAGTACAGCAGCCAGGCTCCTCAAGACAAGGCTCATAATGAATATGCATTAAGGCACATCTCAGCATAATGAGCCGTTAACACGTATTTCTATGCAGACCAGGGTAACAGCAGTAACAGTATGATAATTCTTAAAACTCAGACACTATGCGTCTTTCTCACTCTATGACCCCACATGTGTGCACACCGTTCAATAATTCATAACACGGTGGTTATTAGCACACCAGCCTCAGCCAGCACCAAGCTTCCTCTGAACACAAACCCCATTGTCAGGAGGACAATAAAACCATGAAGGTGGGGAAAATGAACTACATAAATACATATGAAAATGTAGTGCAGGACTGGCAGAGGGTCTGCGGTCTCGTTGTGAGTGATTTGTATTAAAAAGTCATTCTGTGGGAGAGGACAGGGCCCGGCTGTGGACTGTTTGTGCATGGCTTCGGTTTCTGCTTTGTAATAAAAGCACCGGGACCTATGTGTGTGTGTGTGCGTGTGTGTGTGCGGTGTGTGGGAGTACAGGGGAGACGAAGTAGGCAGCCAAGTCTGGTGTCCTACACACAGTCAATCACTACACCTGGCTCGGCGAGAGGCTGTCTGGAGGTAGCTTCATCCACTACAGGGCAGTGTCTGATCCTTTCTGCAGCTCTTACAGAAGCTCCCCTGGACTGATAGACAAAACATGCTGCTTACACACACAGTATTGTTTCTTTTCTTGCCTTTATCTGTTCCTGTTTCCACTGAAGCCTTGCTGTTTGACTTCTTCTTCCAGACTGTGGTGGATCCAGACAGCAGGGAATGGAGCAACCCAACAAAGCAGCCCTCCTACTACTTTCCTCCCTACAGGTAGCTGACCTTGAACCTCTACTGTACTAGCAGGAAGACGTCAGAGACAAAGACAGCCCCCTTGGTGAGACCCTGAAATACAGCTCGGGTGGGAGACGGAAAGAAGTGTGTGAGGAGAAACAGAAGGAAACACAGGGATAACGCTGATATTGTGACATCTCGGACATCCAGTGAGGATCACGAGCATCACGGTAGCCTGATCATGAAACCTTCAATCGCTGTGGGCTCCTCCTCTGGCCTGCTGCTGGTCCTGATGTGCTTCCCTCTGCTGGGCTTGGTCCAGTCAACCAACAGCAACATAGCGAGTGATAATGGACACCCACACCTGGGAGAGTCTGACCCACAGCGCTGCATGAGGCACCACTTTGTGGAGACCATCACACACCCGATTTATAAGTGCAACTCCAAGGTAAGGCAGAAAAAGAACCAAGCATGCATTGTAAGCCGCTCTGCTTCTCTGTGGTCTCCCACTCAGTTTTTTAAGGTAACATGAGCAGCCCATCCAACAGATGAACTAATTTGGTACAGATATCAGAGAAACAGTTTGTTCCTCCCACTGTCGTTTATCACAGTTTTCTCTTTCTACTAGTATTGCTCTTGTTGCCCCTCAACACCCAGTGTCACTTTCCTTCTTCCACTTTATCTCCATCTTACGGTTATTTAGATGAGTCACGCTTTGTTTTTTAGGGAGTGTGCATGTGTGCGCGTGGTGCTGGACATGGGCCGCGCTGCAGAGACGTTGTGCCTGCTCTCTCCTGTCTCTGCCAGGGGCTGACAGGAGAGAAATCATAACCGAATGATGTGGAGGCATGGTGCACATTTCTTTGTCTGAAGTGTCACACAACTTTATGTATAGACTGGTGATCCACTGAATCACTGCAAACATGTGAATGTTATTGTGGAAGGGGGCTGTCAATTGTCTCACTTCCCTTGAGTTGTGCACCAGCGCTGCTGTTCTTGTAGTGTGGGTTTTTGGGAGATTCTGACTCTTAGTGCATAGAGCAGGTGACCAAACCACAGCTCAGCTCCGGCGACGCAGGAGCATGAGCTGGGCAGATTACAGGAAACCTGCCTGAGCAACTGTGTTACACCTCAGTCTGTAAAGGTTCTTGCTGAACACCCCCTGCACCCTGACTCGCTCACTGTCTACGTCTGCATGTGGGCAGCACAGATTTTGAGAACATTGTGAAAAGAAAACATAAATGAATGGACATTTCCATTCACTGTCATGTAAATATTAGGAGTTGGCTCATTGACATAAACAGCTAGTGGCATGAATTTTCCAGTCAGGTGCAATTAAACCATTGCAGAAGAAGATGAGTCAGTCACAGCTCAAACACTCTCATGTTTATTTCATGAATAAATCTGAGGCAGGTGAGTGTTCTCAACATGCCACACAGATCTGTTTTGGTCTGTTTAGTGGACGTTTTAATCACATGCTTTATATATGTCATGATTTATTCTCTGTTTCCACTGCCCCTTGACGCATTTAGTTTGTACAGATACAAACCATTTGTCACATTTATCATTCCACTATGTCCAGCCTTTCTTATGTACAAATTGAATATGACATGAAAACACAAGTGTTTCTGTGGATCTAAAAGGTCAAACTCAAGGTCAAACAGGAGATGAGACTTAAAGTTTTTAATATTCAGGCTGCATTACAATCTGAAGAGGTGGGAGCCTTTAAGAGGTGAGGGGGTTGTGGGAGTGGAATTATGGGAAGTGTAGGACTGAGAACTTGACCCAAACTGGGGCCTAGGTCAGGGTATTTGATTCTTCAGCTTTGAACAGTCTAAATACCCATGCACCTTTTTGGAAGTACAGCACTAAATTACTGGAGTTTTCTATAGGATAATGACAGGTTTATGTCACAGCAGTTCTAAATATTATGAAACACTGATTAGTTACAAATGTGTTAAGGTCTTTGCACCAACAAAGTTAAAATAGCAGTTAAGGTGGGAGCCGCATTATTAGCTAATTATCTGGCACTGTCATGTATCTGGTTTAATTAGTTTTGTTTATATTGTCCTTGTGTGCAACATATTTCTAAATAAATTTAAACTAAGACATATTAGCAAAAAAACAAAACAAAATCTCTCCTCAGCCATTAGTTGCAGGAGAAACAAGCTTTTAAGTTCAGTGACTGGATGTTGTTTACCACAGTCTGTAGGGATAATAAGGTCTTCTTCGGAGGTTTCTTCCGTTAAAGGGAGTTTTTCCTCCCCACTGTCACCAAGTGCTTGCTCAAGGGGGATTTGTTGGGTTTTCCCTCTGTAATAATAATGATAACAGTAAGGTCTAGACCTTACTTTGTAATGTGTCCTGAGATGACTTTGTTGTGATTTGGTGCTATACAAATACAATTAGATTTGATTTGATTCGTGTGGCCCCTTTTTAAGTTTCTGTGGATTTATATATATATATACATTCAACAGGACAGTTTTGTGCCCCGCAGGCCTTGGTGGTGCTCCACATGCCACTCACTTAACATTTTCTACACAGAAACTGAACACGTTTCCCAGTAAACCTGTTTACCTGACACATTATATTCTACTGTGCTATAATGTTCCACTGCATCCCCAGCTTTCTCCACCACATCCTACTTTGCATGACTCCACTAGCCTTGTAAATACATGTATATGAAAATGTGGATGACCATCCACGGTGTCAGCTGTTTCTTATTGAACTGCTCATGAATGAATGGAGGAGCAGGAAAGGTGCCGACAGAGAGGAGAAGGGTGTCACAGAAGAGGAATTGTCGCTGGTTGACAGCTTGATCCTCAGCTATGACAAAGACAAATGGTCTTAAAGTGGCGACAACACTCCTGATGTGTGTGCGTGTGTGTGTGTGTGTGTGGCCCCAGACAGGCTTTTGTTAAAGTGGGTACAAGGGTGGCGACACACAGCAGCTGACCGAAGGACATGACACAGGAGTCTGTTTAGGGAGGCGGCAGGAATGTGGTGACCCACAGAGGAATGCCAGTTGGATGGTCACAACACTAATAAGGCCAGTGCTCTGTATGTGCATCTACAGTATGTGTGTCACTAGTCAGACTTGGACAAAGTCTGATACCATTGTTTTGTTTGCTACGCTGTGACTCTGGATGGAAACTGCAACCTTCAGATATAAACCCCGTGTGCCCCTGGGCTCTGCAGCAGGTGAAGGAATGTTTGACTAACCTTGTTGCTATCTCTAGTTCTGCAGGTGCAAGGCTGAGTCTGGGAGACTTAGAAGACATTCTGAGCCCAAACAGACAAACACCGCCTCATTGTACCCAGAGAACCTTGTTCTCATCCCTGACAGAGGCTGAAGGTCACAAAAAACCAGTGTGAATGACTTATCTGTGCTTTCTTAACTGTGCTGTTTGTGCATGCTGTGTTCCAGATGGTGTTGCTGGCGCGCTGCGAGGGCCACTGCAGCCACACGACCCGCTCTGACCCCCTCATCTCCTTCAGCTCTGTGCTCAAACAGCCCTTCAAAAGCACCTGCTCGTGCTGCCGACCGCACACCTCCAAGCTGAAGGCGGTGAGGCTGCGCTGTGCTGGCGGGACTCGCATCACAGCCACTTACAGATACATCCTAGCCTGCAACTGTGAGGAGTGCAGCTGAGCAGGGAGGAGCACCCTCCCAAACCTTCAGAACACTCAAGAACCGGCATTTTTCTTGGCCTCAGGCCCTAATTTAAAGCTGTCCAAAGCATTTTGGTTGATGATTGGATCCGAAAATTGGCCCAAAGGACACTCGAGATGCTTCTTGTTATCTTTGGAGTGCTAGTTTGGAGCAATCATACCACCTTCACATAGGCCTTAAAACTGACCTGTGGCCCTTGGGACTGGACTGAATATACTATACCCTCTCTATTATGTGCATTCATCCAGTACAAATCATACCAAGTATATTATTCCAGCACACAAGACCAAACAGCTGCTCCCATGGGACAGTTGGAGACCCTCCTGAGTGTGAAAACACACTGCACTCATTACAGGCCTCCTAATTCATAACACACACGCTCACAAACCACAGAATGAGAGCTCATTACAAATATTTGTAACAGGCCAGCTCTATAAAAACTGCATCTGAACAAAACAACACGCCTCGTTAAAAAGCAGCTTGGGAAAGGACGAGGCTTGATGAGTGGACCCATATGTGTGCAGACATGGTGGATTTATAGAGGAGCGCCCGTGCTGTGCTTGTTTGCTCAACATTTTACACACTCCCTGCAGACTGGCCAATGACAACAGCTCCTTGGATGAATAATAAAACGGTAAAGGCAGACAGCGTAAAAGAAGCTCTGAGGATGAATGAAGAGCGAGTAGAGAGGGCCGTCCAGCCTCTGGGTGATGGTGTGTCGGTGGCCTGTCAAGACCGTCAGTGTTCATTTTAAATGTAATCTCTTCTGTTTGAATCTCTGTGATGTTCCTGTCATCATTATTGAAACTGTAGCTACTATCACGCCACATTTACTGTATGAAACAGCTGCTTCCGCATGTCATGACATGTCCAAAGTTTTGACTCAGAGGAAACACTCTTATCAAAACATTGGTTGCTCTGCATATGTCCGTAAAGCCTGCATACATATCCTCATCGTCCATTATGATGAGAGCGTCGCTGTCATGTAATTCATCCTCTGTGGCCCGGGGTCAAACGTCGCTGCCCTTCACTGCTGGTGGTCAGTTTATCTGGGTTTCCAAGTGGGATTTCTTCTGTCAAAGTACTCCACTTTTCTCACACCACTAACATTTCAGCACATACGAACTCAAACAAGCTATGGGGGTTTTATGGACGTCAAGAATGCCCATAATAACTTCAACTGTATAAGCAACTGAATACCTTATCTTTTTCTTTAACAGGTACTAAATGTGTCATCTTGAACCCATTGAATTTATAACATTGACGTACGGTATTTCACTTCCATCTGAAATCCATCTGTTTCACTTGATGTGGTTTGAATTTGAAATTTCAAGTTGTGTATAAACTGTATAAACCTTTTCAGAGTAAAATATTTCAGTGCAATCAGTAATATCAGCAGCAACGGTATGAAATGATCAGTAATTGGATACTATATATAGACAAAGGCACAGAAGGTGAATACAGTGACCAGCCATAAAAGTATCAGAAATGTGGATTGATTTCATGAATTCGTGTTTAGAATTTCAGTAGAGGTTAAAAGTCACAGTGTTAGTTTCACTGCCTCCAGAGATAGATTTAAGATAAAATAATAATATAATGCCATCAGAAAATGGAGATATGAACCCATCAAGTCTCTCTGAGGGCAAAAACTAGATCAGCAGCTCATCTTGTAACATTTACTGAAATCCAGCCTCTGGTACAATGAAGGTGAACATAATTTAAAAATAATAAAAACTGAGAAACAGACAATAAAACTGGAGCTTTGCAGGGTGGCTGAGTGTTTTGTTAGCAGCCATGCCAGTGATGGAGGAGGCATTCAAGGGCAAGACTCACATCAGCTCTGGGCATAGGCGGGCTGTGAGATAACTGACCTGTGGGCAGAGGCATGTAAGGGGCCCCCACTCCTCCTACAAAGGAGCAAAATGTGCACACTGAAAAAGACACAAAACGCCTGCAAGCAGTGCAGCAGCAGCTGAATTTTCTCTCTCTCTCTGTAGTTGTTTCGAGTCCATTCGTAGCTGTTTTGTGTCGGTCTGTAGTCCTTTTGTGTTTCTTTGTTGAGATTTTATTTTGTTTGGTATCTCTGTAGTCATTTTGCACCTTTTTTAGTTCTTTTGTGTATCTTTGAAGTCATCCTGTATCTCTTTGTAGCAGTTTTGTGTCTCGTTATCATTTTGCTTCCCTTTGTAGCTGTTTTGAATCTTTGTGGCCATTTTGCATCCCTCTGTAGTAGTTTTGTGTCTCTTTCTGGTTAATATAAGTCAATTTGTGGTTGATTGGTGTCTCTCTGAAGAATTGCTGACAGGGCCTTCAAACTGACTCTAGGCCAGGGCCCCCTAAACCCTTGGGCCCCTAGGCCTGTGCCCAGTTGGCCTGTTTAGTTTTATCCACCCATGGCTCCAGGAACGTTGCAGACCCTGTGCTTTGACTCTGAGAGAAAAAAAACGGAATCTTCCTATGTGGGTCATTAAAAATCATTTCCAGAGCTTTGATGAAAGTGTGACAGTGTTCAGCAAAGAGCTCAGTGCCTCTGTGTGGTTGTCATACATACAGTACTCTGTGTACACCCTGTACAGATGTCGTTGCTGTGAAACAGCATAGTCTGCTGTTCAGTCCCGACTACAGCTGACAATGCAGCCCAATAAAACTGTTTTCCATTCAACTCTGGAGATTAATCTGCTTGTCCATGCTGTCTTCTCTCAGTGCGTCTCTCTTCCATCAAAGCACACACACATGCACACACACACACACACACATCAGTGGTGAGGAGGCATTTTGTGACACAAAGCAGAAGGTATAATTATTTGGGGAACCACTGACAGAGAGGCCAGATAGTGGCTGTCAAAGTGATGCTCGGTGCACTATGGCCTAGAAGAGACGCATGAGGGCGGTGGTTTGGTCCAGACTTGCTAATTAAAGAAGCAAAAATATCAGTCATCAAATGTAGTTTCTTTTTTTTTATCTGATTTCCAGGTGTGAATTTGTGCTCTCTTTACAGCCCACACAGCAGACATGGCATTTTATTTGGATTGCACCACCCTGTGGCTGCCTCCTTGTTAAGAAGAGACATTCACATCTGTGTTTAGCACGCTAATAAAATGCCAGATGTGAAACACAGACAACAGCCATGACTGATCTCCATGACTGACTTCACATTTGTCAGAAGCTCAAGTTTGTGATCATGCTTTACTTAGTATGAATACAATAATGACAGTGCTGCTGGAGTGTGACGCACTGCAGGCAGTTTCAGTTTGTCAAGTCCGTCCTAAAGCTATGATCAGCTGAAAGAATCACCTGTTCATAGCGGCTGTTTAAAGAATGAGCTCAGTGTTTATCTGAAGTCAGAGACTTTTTAAATTCCCTCTTTCTGTTACAATCTCTACACCACAGCTCAGTGTGGAAAACAAAGAGGGAGTTTTATTCTAAAGAAGCTGTCATTTTGGAAGGGATCTGCTTGATCTGATGAACATTACATGACATGGAAGCTGTAGGAGGATCCCTCCTCTGTTGCTCTTCTTCAGGGCTCTTTTGTTTTCTTCCTCATTAAAGGCTTTTTGGGAGTTTGTTGTTTTCCGATCAGAGGGTTTAGGGGCAGATGCTAAAGCCCTTTGAGGCAAATTTGTGATTTGTGACATTGGGCTATATAAATAAATTTGACTTGACTTGATAGCATAAAACGTTTGAACCCAAGAGACCAAGAAGAAGAAGCTGAGCATACAGGGAAAACATTAGCACAATAAGTATTCATAAATAAATGGACAAATTATAAACACCTCCAGAGCAGCTTTGATTTACAATAAATACGTTTGTGTTAGGGAGGTGAAATGGTTCAAATAAAAGGGTTTGTGACTTTAGCCTATAATTAGAATTAGATTAACCAAATCAACAGTTAGACATAAGGTTGTCTAACAAAATCTGATTTATGGAAAAGTCAAAAATGTGGATACAACAAATCCTTTTACAGAACAGGTAAGGCTGTTGTTTCCAAACTTTGGGGGCAATAGGTCAAGATAAATAACAAGTACAGTTGCTTTTCAGATATGATCAAGCAAATGCATAATTGTGAGCCACTTAGCTTCTAAAAATGCTTTTCCTGATTCTCCCACAATGAGTGTTATCACCTCTTCTGTGGAACCAGCTGCAGCTCCTTGCTGCTGTTCTTACGACGCCACAGAGTTTTTAGTTATTTACCCAGAGAAAACACTGGTCCCAGAAAAAAACTGCCCTACTTTAAATATATCAGGAAACAGACTTTTGTGCAAGACGTTTAAAGTTGGACTATTTATGAGTCTGTCTGTGAAATTTGCATGAGTGGAGTCATGCCAGGCTGCTGCTGCCCTCTGCTGACAGGCCATACCTCGCACACCTGGAGCTGGGTTTAAATTAAACTCAGAAGCACAAGCTGAAGATGAACCTGAGAGGAGAGGAGTGCAGTCTGTGCTGCAGGTACTTTGTCCACACTCATGACACTGAGCGCTCTGCTTTGTTCTCCATGTCTCAGTTGTTCTCTGATCTTTGTGCATGTACGTTTTATTCCCTCAACTGTCTCTCAGACTCAGACCTGTTCCTGTTGTCAGCCTCCACAGATACACCTTGTCACGTGCTGAAGATGCACAGCTAAAGCAGCTCCAGAAACAGGACAAACAACCAAGAACAAGTAGGACTTGTCTACAGAATTGTTCTGTCCTGGTGACTCAGTATATGGAATCACTTCCATTTTCCCCTAACATGGGACGGTACTGTCTTACTCCATACATTTTATCAAATGGGGATTCGGACTAACTCACTCATGGGGCTCTTGTCTTCGTGTCAACCTGTCACATCCCTGAGTCCACCTTCTATTAGTCCAGATAAGCTGTGAAGTCCAGAAGCAAAAGAACCAGACAGATAATATTTCTGTGGAACCAGGTGGTATCCAAACAAATGTTTTGGTTATTAATCAGCTGAGCCAACAGCTACAAACTGTGTGATTCTGCACCTGAAGCCGTTTTATTGTAACAACCACCCACAAGAGGGCAACACAAACTAAAGAAAGTCAAGCCTGGCCGTGCCCTGGGGGAGACTGTACTGAACAATAACAAGTGCAAAGCCTGTGAGACTGTGGAGGTGCATGTACTGTTGTGTAGACACGATCAAATCGATCAGTTTGAAGCTTCCTTCACCACCTGTATCAGACAGCAGAGGGTGTGTTTCCTGAACTAGTGCCTGGCACTGAGCGCGCTTTCACCAGTCTTTATTCTAAAGCTACTTGGAGCCAGAGTTTCTGATGGATTTATTTGTCAGAGATCAAAGTGCTTTATTTGCAGGTTAATCTTGACAGTATCATACC
The DNA here is from genome assembly GCF_001952655.1 of Monopterus albus. Lineage (NCBI taxonomy): Eukaryota > Metazoa > Chordata > Actinopteri > Synbranchiformes > Synbranchidae > Monopterus > Monopterus albus. The sequence goes on from NW_018128312.1 coordinate 384,374, forward strand.
ATCAGATAAAAGCTTTGCAGCAGTTGATCGCAGCCCTTTCATACATGTAGCCAACAGCCCCGTGATAGGAGAGGACCTCGGTGCGAAGTCCGTGTCCTAAACTAAATATGCACATAAATGGGGCAAAACGTGCTCTGCAGCTCCGCGACACCCCCTATCCTCCCTGTCCACAAACAGTGCGCTGCTCTACTATCGGTGGGCGGAGCCCGGAGGGAGTTGCCTGCAGCCGCTTTTAATACAGATGCGCTCCTCCGGGCGCCTTGCGTCGAGCGGCAGCGAGGGAGACAGAGAGGACGGCACCATGACTGCACCCAGAAACACCTACGATGTTATAGTGGTCGGCGGAGGCATATCAGGTGAGCGCGACCTCAGAAAACATGATTTTTGGTTTGCAGGGTGTTGTGGTGGAGGCAGGCTGTGTACATGGACGGAGTCCCGACCATCGCTCCGCCCGTGGTGCTGATGCGCTTTGTCTAGGTGACAACTGTTGCACAAAACGGCTTGTGTGTTGTCTGGAAGTGGCACAGCCGCTGTCCGGGTCAGATTTTGTTGTCAGCGGAGAACCAGAGAGGCTTATGTTTGGCAGATGCCGGATTCTCTTCTTCAGGATGTGCCATCCCAGTTTCTCTTCCGTGAGGCTGGATCTCCGCAGCAGCGCCTGTTGAGTAACAGCTAATCAGCCAGAGCACACACTTCGTATGGCACATCGATTAGGCTGCTGTTCACCTGTTTCATTTCAAATGCGCGTGTCAGAAAAGCTGTTTGATTTTGTCCGTGAGAGAGGAGGTGTGATGTCAAGGAGAGTCCACCTGCCTGCATGTGAAAACTACACCTGGTCTGATGACAACATTAAACATTCAAGGAGAAAGTCCTTCTTGTGCTTTGCCAGAGTTTCTGCAGCTTCCTGATAAACAGGCCGTGCTGTTATGTAAGAGTGTTTCCTGTGGAAGGGGGAATGGGAAGATTCCAAGCAGAACTGTTTTAGTTTAGCAGTCTGCTTTTCCTTTCCCACGTCTGCAACACAGGCTGTTATTGTGCATTGTCAGACATGGCAACACTGCACAGATCACTGATGATGACTCACTAGTAGTTTACAAATAAAGAAACTAATATGAGCCGGCTAAGACAATCAAATAACAATGAGTAGAATAATAAGAGGATGAGATTGGAGATGTTGATCCCTGCTGCTGACTGCTCCTTGTGTTTCTGCTGTTGAACGTCATCTGAAGCTGCTGGGACAGGCCAGGACTCAGGCTTCTTCTTGTGGCCTGACGGTGACTGAACTCTGTCCTCTCTGTTCCCCCTGCCTGACCGCCAAGACGTGACACTTCATTCGCCTGCCTGCACATCAGACTGTGAGGGATTTAGGTTGGTGTCAGTTCAGATACCAGTCAAACAGGCAAAACAAAGGCTACAGAAGAACAGTAATGTAATAACACCTTCCTCCCACCCTGCCTCTCTTCCCTGGTGTCACATTAGTGTTTTGTAATTACACCTTTTGTTTATACCGCTGCCCTTTACTGGCTCGCAATGAGGTCCACATATAACAATCACTGTCCAATCAGAGGACAGATGAAACCAGAGGGAGAGGAAATGCTCTTTTTGCCTCCTTACTCCTTGTGTCTCTGTCACCCTCTCTCCTGAGATGTGTGTTGCTCCTTTTGCCTGCAAATGCAATAGTCATTTTCCCACCGGCCACCCGCCCACCCACCAGCAGGACTGTGGCCCGAAAGAGCAGCCGGCACTGTCTGAGAAAACATTAACCATCTGTGACAGCCTGTTGTCAGACCAGCAGCAGAGGAGGAGTGGAAAACAGGAATAACAGAGACTAGAAGGAGGGAAGCACCCACTCTGGTTGTCTTAGCAGCTGTGACCAGATGTGATCAGGCAAACTGGGAATCAAACGAGGAACGAAACAGAAACATAAGAGTGAAAGGAGAAGTGAGTGTATTGGTAAGTAGAGGAAATGGGGACCTTGAGGTGGTTGTGAAATTCAGAGAGGACAGAAAAGTTCAAACAGAGGATGCAAAAGTTCAGTCCAGTGCACTTCTCCCCATTCAGCTGTGCAGTGGGCGTTGGACGAAGTGCCCTCGGCCTGGAAACTCAGCTACATTCCTCATCGTCACAGGCCTATGCTCAGAGAAGGCGGCAGTCAAGTTAAATGACTAGAAATGTACATGGTGCTCCACAGACACTGAGGCTCGGTCCTGTTCAGGGCATTTTCACATTACTGAACGCTGCACCAGCTTTGTGGAGCAGATGTCTGAGTTCAAGGCCCTCGCTTTGCGCGTGTAGATAACGATGTAAAATCATAGTTTGTTGAATATTTCTGGTGTTTATTGGCCTGTAACAGACATTTCCCATAAGCCTTATGTGCACGGGCCTAAATGTCATGGCTCAACAGTGGGGGGAGGGGTCATGGTTAGGACAGACATGTCTGTAGCCACAGCAGGACAGAGGAGTGGAGAAGCTTTTAGACAGCAACAGCCACAATGCTGAACATGTGACTTTAGCTTCGGTGAATTTTCTGGATACGGACAAGCAGTTCTTCTCAGCTTGGTTTTGTGTCTTTGGTAAATCGCTGAAGACAATGTGTGTGTCTGTGCGTCCATGTGTTAGCGCCAGTGAGCCTGATGTGCTCCATTGTTTGTGTACATAGAGGAGTGCTGGTATTTAGGGAGCTGGATAACAGCTGTAATGTGTGTGAGCTGAGCTGTACATTCACAGAAAAGATTAGCAGTCGTTTTCTTGAATCCTGTCTTAACTTCACTCCTCACGTCTTCTTCCTCTTTGAAAGCCACAGCAGCTGCAGGACCCCGAGCCCTCGGCACTGTCCGACATAGTGTCGGACTTCACATCATATCTGAAAGCTGCTAAGACTGCGTGAACCCCGAGCTTCACTTTCTCCGTCCAGCTGTGCAAACATTAGCAGCTGTTGGCTGAGCTGCCAGACACAGGACCGGCTCATGTGTGTTACCATATGTCATTTTCTATGTGCCTCTGTGTTTGCCTTGTGTGTGGCTGTAATCTCAGCTGTGTTAATCTTAGAAATGACAAGACTGACTGTGAAAAGCGCATGCGGTCAATGGGTATTTGCACAAATGGAAAGGTCCTCATCGCCATCTTTGTTGAAGTGTGAGAGCTGAGTCAGGTGCTTCCTTTTCTCCCCAGTGTTTGTCAGGTAAAACGATTTGCCAGGCAGCATGATAGTTGTGTTTAATTAGTTTGATTACGACACTGAAATGATTCATTACAAGCCGCAGCTGATAATGGCTGTCCTGAGACGTAGCATCAAGAGGAACAGTTTGACACTCTGGGAGAAGGATATATTTGCTTCTCTGCAGAGAGTTAGATAACTACAAGCCTGGCGCCATACAAAACCTTCACAAAGCGCCTTCTGAATTCCTGGTTGGAACACGGGGCTGTGGCGACGTTCCTCCAGTGCACTGGGTCCTGGGAGATCCTCTTCAGCTGTGCCCAGGCCACACCAGCTGCTTCCACCTCCGCGCCACTGTCTCGGTCTTTCCCACTCCCTGTCTTGTGATGTTTGAGGGGGACTTCCCAAGTGTGTGTCCTATCCATCCCCACATCCTTTTCTTGATTCCTACTTCAGTCAGAGTTTGTCTTGTCCCAGCCCACAGGTCAGTGTTTGAGATTGTCTCAGGCCATCTGATGGTGAGAAGGTTCCTGGAGCTTGTCAGTGTTGTCATTCGTGTTTCAGAACTCTGTCTCAACACTGGGAGCAGAGAGCCGCTGAAATATTTCAATCTAAGATTACAGGTGGAAGATGAGATCTGTGAAATTAAAGTGCAAACATATGTGGGGAGCTCGACTATGATAGCACGTGTGCTTGTTCCATGACAGCGCTCAGAGATAGAAGTTTCTCTGATTATTATCCCATCTGCTATTCCTGCCTGAATTTCAATTTCATGTAAGTGCATGTCAATAACGCTGCTCAGCGTGCTGCCCCAAAAACAGCCAATCAGTGTCTCCCTGCTGAGAACATGAGGTGGTCTAGTAAATGTCTCTGTCTGTGGATCAATACGGACCCATTTAGGGCCCCGATTCAAATGGCTCACTTGTCACTGAGCTGCTATTGGATTTGTTGTTTGTGTTCTTGTGAAATGAACACTTTGAGATGCACACACACACACACGAGTAGTTTTTCAAAAGAAATAAAATGTGTTTGGCAGCTGGGCATCGCGCAGGATCCTTTGAGAAGACGGAGCAGCTACTGTCAAATGCACATTGATAAATTTAGATTTCTAAAACTTCTAACATGGGGAGCATAATCTAGCTAGTGAGTCTGGTCCCACAGAGAAGCTACTGGAGCACAAACCGCTGAAAAGCTTAACGCTGGCTCTGATAGACAGATGTCTGAACACACAGTGCACGCATTTTACATTCTGTAAATACATTTAACAGATTTTATTATAAATATTTAGAAGCGCAGGATGTTTTTCAAAGAAACAATGTTCTCGTGAACACTTTGAATTCCCCTCACATCAAAAACACACATTTGTAATTCTGCTTTGTATTTGCTGAGACTATTTTCTCTCCATATACCATATGTGCGTTGTGTTTGAGTGCCTGGGAGGTTTGTGGAGCTATATGTATTCATGTTAAATGATATAATCAGAGATTCAGAGACAGTGGGAGACTGGGGGGGATTTCACCCACATACACATTTGTAAACCCATCGTTGTGAGGATGTTCCTTACATGCCTAACCACAACCCTAACACCTAATCTAAACCTTATTCTGACCTTTAGCCTAAAACCAAGTCTTGATCATCAAACAACCCTTTAAAGGTGTCTTGAGAAATTGAGGACCAGCCAAAATATCCTCACTCCCATGGTTTAAAATTCAGACCAGCCCTCACACTGCTGGCCATACAAGTACACACACACACACACACACTCCTTTTCATCCTCTGTGCTCTGTGTTGGAAAAAGAGACAAAGACTGTTTCCTTGACAACAGTTAATTGTTAAAATGGAGTCACTTGGCAGAAACAAAGTGCCTTTGTATACAATGTGTGTGTATCTAGAAACCAGGGAGCAGAGAACTGCATGTAACTAATCTAGTACTTTAGCTGCACTTCGCAGTAGCTTGCTGGTAGTTCAGTGCACAGATCTGCACAAAAAGCTCCAGAAACTCGCTCATGGCTGCCGAGTACCTTCAGGGCAAACAAGGTTTTTTGAAGTTTACATTCAAGACTAAGGCCCAAAAAAACCAAAATACACACAGTCAGTTTTATTTACTTTCAAGCATTTGAGAGAGACCAGATAATTAGGTCGACCAGAGCCTCAAGGTGAAGACGAGCAGAGCAGTGGTGGGGAATCAGAAGAGAGGATGAAACAACACTGGAGACTAGGTGACAAGAGTTGTATTTACAGGAGAAAAATTAGAGGAACTAACGAGCCTGCGGTACATTAAACCTCCAAACAGGTTTATACTGTGTTCACGTATGTGCGCTGATTCTTTGTGTCTGAGCTTCAGACGCTGCACATCATGCAGCAGCTTCATGTACTGTACAGGAAGGAGCCTGTGACTCAACTCCATCTGAGAAAACAACATAATGATACACACATTACTGTTACCTCGTAGAAAGGTTTGTAAAGACAGCCTTCCTGATTAAAACAGTATCTCAACGGGAGGCTACTGTTTGCAGTGATTGCTGTGGGCACAAACAAGAGATGCAGACAGAGGCTCTTTATTTTCAGAGACTGACCTTTTGAGATGAGCACAGGCAATAGCATCAATTTAACAGAGGAAGATTTGTGATCCTCTTCTGGTCGGAGCTAATGCTTCCCCAAAGACTGACAGGCTGGGTGTGTTTGTACCAGGAGGGAAGGCTGAGGTTGAGTAATACAGGACAAACTGTTTCAGCTAATATAAACATGGCCATCCTCAGCAGTGCTTAGCAGGATTTGGAAGGAGAGAGCAAGGAGGTGAAGATGGGGAGGTGGGGAGGGTAGGGGCCAGGATGGGGCGCCTGCTGGCGCGGAGCTGCTTGGTTTTGTGTTACAAGCTACGGCCTGATTTTGTGTTGCATTTACTATATGTTACACCTTACTGAGTTCAAGTTATGCCAGGGATCAGTCTGTGTATGAGAAATTGGTGCTGTTGGTTGGTCATTCACCAGTCAGTATAGTGTGTGTGTGTGTGTGAGAGAGAGAAAGTGGTGCTAAAGTGCTGGCTCTGCCCTCTGGGCTCCCTCACATGATAGCGGCTCAGCCATGTTTCTCTCCTAGATTCCATCCTTCCCAGCTCTCCCATCTTTCCCACAGCTCTCTCAACTCATCTGAAAGGCTAGTTAATCCTTCTCTCGCCTGTTTTTCACATAAGACCTGTGTACAAGAAAAAGCTATAGAGTATAAAAGCATCAAGGAACATTTCAAACAGACAGAAAGCTGACTGGAACAGAATATTTGAAAAGGCGACTCGTGCCTTTGTTGCATCTTGGCTTGGTTACTGCAAGGCCTTTATATTTTGGCTTAAGTCAGTCCCTACTTCACGGCTGTGGTTAGTTCAAAACACTGCAGCCAGGGTTTTGAAGGGAGTTTCTTCACTGGCTTCCTATCAAAATATCGAAATGAATTTAAGCTTTTATTGTGCATTTTTAAAATCATTAAATTGACTAGCCCCATCATATTTGTCAGAGCATTCGTGTGTTTCTAGATGTTCCTAGATCGAGATTTAAAATGAAAGGGGACTGTGGCTTTGAAACAGCTGCTCCCTAATTATGGAATGGTCTACCCCTCTGTATTAGATCTGCAGCAACACTTCAAACCAAGAAGCTTGTATGTGTTTTTATCTTGCCCTACTGTTATATGTGCGCTATATGTTGTTATCTTTTGCTAGAGTCATTCTCTGAGCAGCACTTTGGACAACTAATGTTGTTTTTTTTAATGTGCTTATAAATACATTTGACTGGGTTTGCTTCTATTCAAAAATCTAATTTTGATCTACATCATCAGCTCAGTTTGAAAGTAAGCTAATCAAGAGGTCCTCATAAAGACACAATGAAAGGTGTGGCACCATCATAAGGGTCAACAGACCATCTAATACCTAACCCTGTGTCCCGTCGCTGTGCAAACACTACAGAGGGAATTAAAACTAAAGAATGGAGAAGCGCCTCAGCTGCAGCCTCACACATATTTCACATTTCCATTACACATTATACACCAGCACTTGATAATCATGCACAAGCAGTAATCAAGTGTAATGTTGCCTATGTACAGGCAGAAAGCGAATCATGTCCTTACTCACCTCTCAGTGTTTCTGTCTGCCTGCAGGCTTGTGTGCAGCAAAGCTGCTCAAGGCCAGTGGACTGAGCCCTGTAGTGCTGGAGGCCAGGGATCGGGTCGGTGGTCGCACCTTCACTGTGCAGGTAAGACCAGAGGAGCCGTGAGGACAACACCTGCTTGTAGGTCATAAACAGGATTCATCCATGTGTGTTTGTTAGTGTGTAGAAGGCTGTTGGCTAACACCCGCTAAACAGCTGTTGTTCAAACTGAGCTGCTAGATTCTGGAAATGACAAGTGTAAAAAACAGACTCCGCCAACAGCATGAAACACAAGAACAGATCTTAAAACCCTTCAACTTTATCTGTAATGTAAATTTTCTCTGTTTTTATGTTTCAACATGTGTTCTGTCTTTTTCAGAACAAGGAGACAAAGTGGGTTGATCTGGGCGGGGCTTACATTGGACCAACCCAGAACCGCATCTTCCGACTGGCCAGAGAGTACGGTGTGGAGACCTACAAAGTCAACGAGCGGGAGAACCTGGTGCATTATGTCAGCGTGAGTGTCCCAGTATCTGTTTAGGATAGCAAATAATACTCTGCTGTGCGGTAACCCAGAGCTTCCCATGCCCATAGTCTGGTTGAACAGTAAGACACAAGCCTGCAGAAATGTGATGTCTTTGCCCCTTTACCTGTGGTCAGCATGCGTTTACCTCTAAACCAGCGAGTGCATGTTCACACTCCCTGTTGCACTGCAACACTGATACTTGAAATGCGATGGCGTTGACATTAAAGTGAGCACAGGTGACAGCTGTGACTGACTTAGTTTGAGCTAGGTGTTCCTAATAAACTGGCAGTGTTTATGTCACTTCATATTTAGGATGAACAGCTCCAAAAACCCATTGCAGCTACACTACTCAGACTTGTTCTTACTTAAGAAGGGAATCTGTCTGTAAAACCAGTCTCTTATGCTCAAAGCTGGTACTTTAACTGGCGACAGCTGAGTTTAATTGCACTAAATGTACATGAGCTATACAGTTTGGTATCTGCCCCAACAAACACAAACCTCCTCCTCAGACTCTCTGTCCTGTGGTGCTCAGACAAGGCCAAGGTAACGGTGCACATAATGTAGTGTGACTTCCTACATGTCTGCTGAGCAGCAGCATTAGTGACTGGAGATGCTGATCTCTGCCTGAAGGCTTACTGTAATGCAGTTTCTCCTCTCTCTGAGTGGCTAAAGCAAACAGAGGAGGACAGAAGTAAGATTCACGGATTCACCATCTTTCTTTGTTCTTGTTATTCTTTGCTCCATATCTCATTAGTGTGGGTGCACCACTGTCTTTAACACAGTTGTGTTCCTCTGCTTGATTTGATTTGCCATTGCTGCCTTGTACCCTGGTCAAACTAGCCCTACTGTAAATCACTGGCCTGCCATGTGTGTGTGTGTGTGTGTGTGTAGAGGTGGACAGAGACAGCTTATCTCGACATGAGCTGTATTCTAGTCATCCAGTCATAACTTCAGAGATGGACTTTGAGCTTCTGGCTTAGACACACCTTCCCTGCATTATATGGAAAGCTGTCTGTAACGTGCAGCGCTCATGTTTGCTTTACACATGAGGAACTTCAATACAAGTACAAGCAAAATACTGCTGAAGCAAAGACACTCCATCAGTATCAACAAACGACCAAATAAGCTGAACGTGAAATAAGATTTTATGTTTAGAATGGAGGCCACTCAGTGGTTGTACGGGTTGACTGATGTCAAAGCAGTTAATGACTACACATTTGCTATGTGTCCTTCGCTGCCCTCATATCTACCAAGGCAAGAATGTCTTTATTGTCATTGCACAAGTACAAGATTCGGTTTGCAGCTCCATACTTCATACTATCAAGAGCAATAAATAAGATAAATAGCAATAAAATAAAGCACAGACTAAATAGAGCCGCAGCTTATTTCTTATCATGTAGGTAACTAAGGCCCACGATACACCTAGCTGATGGTTGGCCGTCAGTGAGCATCTATTGCCCTCGTCTTCTCAGTGTGTCCTGCACTGTTGGCACTCGTCGGATCCTGTTCGTGGCTTTTCAGTCGATTCAGCATGTTGAATCGGCGGCTGACCCCATCGGTGAGAGAGACCGCTCTGATTGGCTGTCTATCTTTGCAAATCAATTCACAAAAACAGAAAGGTTTGGGAAAGTCCCTTGAGCCTGTCACAGTAGTACCACCAAGGGCTGACCATAGCAGGGCCATTTGCAACATCTTATCAGGCATGTTCTTGATTAGAAGCAGCTACAAACTATCAGTGGTGAGCAAGAGCTTGTACTGTACTTGATGTGTCTCTGCTCTACTGCCAAAAGCTCTAACTGAGTTGTTTACTTTCATGATGAGGAATGGCCTGCAGCTGTTTATCTAATAGCTCGGTCTGGTTTCTACTTGTTCTACTGACTCTTGATAATGTTAATCATGATCTTTCTTTATAACATAAGCCCTGCTTCTGTCTCTCTGGAGGTCAATTTGAACAGAGACACTCCAGCTCTATATCTTGGGTGTTGACTCTCTCTCAAGGGGATCAAACCTATGACATTAAAGCTATCTTCCTCTTAGCTCCTTGTGCCATCTCCCCAGCAGTGCTTCCCTTGTTTCTGAGAGATGTGGAGTTTTTCTCTGGGTGTAGAACATCAGAGTGTAACAAGTTGCCTGAGGATCAAACCCACAACCTTAGAAGTTTTTACTCGTTACTTTCCACTTGCCCACCATGTCCTGCAAATGTGCTCCCAACTTTCCCTGCAGACAGCACTCAAAAAGTCAAAATCTCAAAGAAAAAATAGTAGCTGGGCACGTTATGACGCTTTTGTTCTGTCGAGCCAAGTGAGAGACTCCATGCAGTGAAATTACAAATCAAAAGTGAAAGCCAAATATAAAGACATTTCAGCCAGTCACGTGTCTTGAAGGAACGTGACTGAGTCCGAGTCAGCATTATATCCCCTGCTGTTAGAAACGGGGGCCAACCCGTACCCGCCTGGCTCCGCATGATAAAGGCACGCTGAACCACGCTGATAGAAAAATGCCATTACAGGACTGGTTGGTATTTCTGAGGCTGGATTTTTATGAGGCCTAGAGAAGTTTGGAGCCTAACATCCAAAGTCAAGCCTCAAAATGATCCAAAAAAATAGAGGTCAGAAGTGTCTGAGCAAAAGGCTCAGGGTGTTTGTGGACTGCTGGGAGGTTTTGCAGTGGTGAGTTCAGCCATTGGTGAAAGCTTAAGCCCAGAAAGACAAAAGATGTAAGGACTCTAGTATATGGAGCTCAATGGTGCCTGACCAAATAAGACAGTGTGTTAGAGTACTGCTGGGAAGTTCTGTAAACACTGGATGACTAGTGCAGAACCTAAATAGCATCAAAACTGGTTTTGAAATAATGAAAAAATCTTAAATGTGTTGGAGCTTAAACAACAACTAGGTCAAAGGCCATGTGCTTCCATAACATCTGTCATCTGTCAGGTCATTCTCAGGACAAGCTTAACTTGACAGTCATGATTCAGTAGAAAACAGAATATGAAATGAGTCTTGATCAACCTCATCCAGATCACACAGGGGACACGTTGTCCTCCTCTGACTGACACTTCAGCTGTGCATTCTGATGTGCTCTCAGTTTTGGTTTTGCAAGATATTTCTTCTGTCCATTCAAACAAAGCATATTACTAATCTACACTGAAGCATGCTTCCATAACCTTCGACGTGCTGGTCACCACTGTGTGTGCTGTTGACCTACATAGCCGACACAGGTGGCAGATCGAGAATACATCTGTGGTTTAATAAAGACGGTGTGGTATTGGTCCAGGTGTTGTGAAGCGAGTTCTGGATCCATTTTTTCTCGTGTACAGGCGCTGCTGTGTGAGTGTGTCTCCTGAGCTACTATCTCTGTCCAATCCTCTCAAAGACCCTGACTCTCACACACACACCGCTCGTAGCTTCCTGGCTAGTTTCCATGGCAGCGTGCCTCATCAAACGCTGCTCACCCCTATCGTAGTCAGACGGTGTATTTGTCTGTCTGTGTGTGTGCTTGTGTATTCGTGCATTTGTGCGTGCAGGCTGTGGGGAGCTCAATTTCTGGGGTTACCGCTCCCACAGCTGACTCTGCAAGAATGTTGTGGACAATCTGAGCCCCCACCACAGCAGACAGAGACAAGTAGTTTCCAGTTAGAGAATCAGGTTAGTGATAGTCTATATTTTTCTTCTTGTCAGCGAAAGCAAGATCAACAAAAACTGATCCTAAAAAGATGCACTGCCTTTATACTTAAAGCCCAATGTAGTCTATTCTGCTTCTGACATCCATTGTTGTTCATAAAGCGCATCTTTGCACGTTCATTAAGGTGGATGCAGTTTAAAGTCAGCATTCACTATCCTGCTTCTATAAATATCCAACAGAGCTACAAATATGCATTAATCCACACCTGAAAATATTCTCCAACAAATGCACTATTTAAGGACTAGTATAGTCCAAAAGGGGAAAATGCTCCTTACAATTTCTGAGGTGACATCTTTAGAATGTTCACCTGGCAGGAGCATCACCGCACCAAATCTTCCCCTCATCAGCAGGACAAAATGAATCAAATCCCTTCCTGTTGCTGTTGTATCACTACTTTTAGCAGACATCTTGGAAGTTTCCTGACTATTGCACACATCTGATCTTCATAACAGAGGGAAGCAATGCACAGATCTGAATCACGGTCTGCATTACTTCACGGTAGTATTAATAAAGCTAATAGTAAACCAACACGCTTGCCTGGTTGTCTAATTAGTGCTAACTTTCATGCAAGCCGCGTAGCTAATCAGCTTGTCTGTAGCAGGTCGTAATCCAAAAGGCCAGAGCAGGTTTCCCTTATCAGCACCCTGGTGGCTAACGGCAGCTGCAGCTCCCAGCACTGGCTTTATAAAGGAGGAAAAAGACTTTCCCTGTTTATCAGAGATTGAGAAAGAGCATGAAATTGTCCCATGGCTCCTCCAGCAGTGTGGATGATGTGCATTTTTGCATTGCACGTTCACATGACCAGTGAGAGGAATGGCTGATGATTTTGCAAGAGCATTTGGGCTGTTAGAAAAATGAAAGGATTAATAGCAGTGTGTCAGTGGAGGCTGAGCCATTTGAAGCCAGTGAACTTCAGAACGCTTTTCCACAGTTCCTGTCAGATGATTGGTGAAGGTGGAGAAACACAGCTCAGATTTTCATGTCCAGTCAGAAACAAAGAACCACTCAGCTTTTTTTCATGAGGTGACTCCATGTGCTTCCTTTAGACGGACACAGAGTCCACGTTGCCTTGTTCCTCCTCTGCAGTACACCTGTGTCTGCATGTAGTGTTTGGTTGGTCCTGACCTGCTGTTCAGGGATGTGGAAACAGATGCGCCCTCTCCTCCTCCTCCTGTATCTGCTTGGCTGGCGTCACCATGGTGACAGACCTGTTGCTCCACGGCAGCAGACACTGTGCTGTACATCGTGAGACATTTCATCTTCAGCCTCTGTCAGAGTTCAGCTCTTCTCCACGACACCATGTGTGATTCACCAGATGTCTGCAGCTGTCCTGTCTTGATCAGGGACATGTAGCCAAAATGTCTGATAAATGAAACATGGTGTACTGGAGAAGAGTTGTGTGAGAGAAACTTAAAATTTTACATTTGGTGGTTGATGTGGGTGTGGCCAGCAAAGCAAAAAACACATCATGAGCTAAAATTGGATACTATGTGTGGTAAGAGGTTGTTATTGGCTTAATACTGGTGCAGCCCAGGCCAGTATGTTGTGGGCCTGCAGTGAACCATTGGGAGCCTGAGAGCAGTCACACAAACGCATTGGTGTGTAGCCAGGGAAAGCTGGACTTCAATGAAATCTGAAACAAGTGAATTTGTTAAGCTAAATGTTAGTGTTGTTATGTGGGAGAGCCAAAGCGTGATCACTTCCACACACATGCAGGCAGTTAATAGAAAGCAATGAACTGTGATGTTTAACCTTAACCTGTGCATTGGTCCCTGGGGAGTCGAGGTGTTGCAGGATGTAATGCAGTGCCATGTTCACTGCATCGTCCACTGACCTGTTTGCCTGGTAGGCGAAATGTAGGGGCTCTAGCAGGGGGTCTACAGTGTCCTTCAGGTGGGTCTTTCAAAGGACTTTATAACTACAGATGTCAGGGAGACAGGTCTGTAGTCGTTCAGTCCACTGATGGAGGTTTTCTTGGAGACTGGAATGATGGTGGAGCGTTTGAAGCAGGAGGGGACTTCACACAGCTCCAGTGACCTGTTGAAGATGAAGATGATCAATTAGTTCTTGGACTCAGTGTTCTGATACAGAGCTGAACATGCAATCTGCCATGTCAGCGAACTGACTTCACTAACCTTGATCCCTGTGAAACCTGCACCCACCCACTTTTTGTATTTGTGAAGCAGTTGTGAAGTTGATGCAACAGTGTAGTACATTGCGGACACTCTTATCACACTCGATGACCCGGATCTTTGAATTGGTCATAAAATATTGCACAACGTTTTGCACAGCTTGGTGTATATTGCTCCCAGTTGAGCTCAACTGACCTTTCACATAGACCTTGCACAAGAATTACAGTGTGAAAGTCCAATATCAGCACTTTCAACTGGGCTCCTCAGTTTGTCTCCAAGTAACATATAAAGTTATGTTTGACTGTATTCACTGATGAATGAACAGACTCCAGACAGTTATGGCGGCAGTGTATCCCCAAGTTTCTTATACCACTGAACACACACAGGCCTTACAGACGTGCTAACTCTGAAAACAGTGAACAGCAGCATGTTCTAAGTAAAAACACTGGCATTTGTCTTTGAAAACCCAGGTCAGTTGAGCTCAACTCAACTGGGAGCAATATACAGAGAGCTGTGCATCAACTTGACTTGCCGTGTTTGGAGGAAGAAAAATGCTGAGTATGACTCTAAGAACACCATCCCTACAGTCAAACACAGAGGTGGGAACATTATGCTTTGCAGCTGTTTCTCTGCTAAAGGTACAGGCCGAGTTTGCCACATTGAGGGGCCAATGGATGGGGCCATGTATTGTTAAAATCTTGGATGAGAACCTCCTTCCTCCAGCCAGGACACTGAAGATGGGTCGTGGATGTCTCTTCCAGCATGATAGTGACCCTAAAACATACTGCCAAGGCAACAAAGGCATGGCTAAAGAAGAAGCACATTAAGGTCATGGAGTGGCCTAGCCAGTCTCCAGCACCTTGTGTTAGAAACGCTCTGGTAGGGAGGTGAGCGAGTAAAAAATGACGGACCCAGGTAGCTGACTTCGGTGCAAGAAGTGCTCTATTTATTTACAGTGAAAATATGTGTACAACCAGGTGAAGGAATATGGAGCAGAACCGGGTGTCGAGCGGCAGTCCTGGAAAACATACAGTTAGTGGTGGGTTGATAAGGAAGAGGCCGGGCTGCGGACGCTAGGATTCACTCCTGGACTGGTCGTGGTGGTTGGTTGCTGAGGGGACAAAGTCAGAGTAACAGTTAATGAAAGACTGTGCATCGACCTGCGTGGTGGAGTGATGTGGAGTAGTGGAGGTCCGTGGTCCGAAGGAGCGATAGCGGCTGGGAAGACAATACACGGGGCACAAGGCAGGAACGGAGCTGGGAAGAAAAGCGTGAGCAAAATATATATATATACGACAAATAATAGGTAGGCATAGAATAGGGCTAGAGTCTAGAAAGAACTGGCAGGGAAGTAGACAATGTGCACGG
>NW_018128312.1:400133-400534 GCF_001952655.1 Monopterus albus
GGAAGTCAATGGAATAATCCAGGACTCGTCGAGCCCCCTGGCAAATAGTCAGAAGCTCCCTAGATGCTTGGCTCTGCTGAGATGATGGAGAAAAAAACCGTCCTCAAGTCGTCCATGAATTCAGTGATGGTGGTGCCGATGAGTAAGCCACTGGAGTCCGCAGCCTCGGCCCAGGAAAGTGCTTTACCTCGGAGTCGGTTGATGACATAGCTGATCTTTTCTCTATCTGTGCGATATGTCCGTGGTTGGTGCTCGAACACCGGGCGGCACTGCAGCAAAAACCCTCGGCATTTGTCCACAGTACCATCAAAAATGTCCGGTTCAGGTATGGGAGGATCAAGACGGGGACTGATCGAACGGGTGGCAGGGTGACGTTGTTGGGACAGCATGAGGGTGGTAAG
>NW_018128313.1:0-57690 GCF_001952655.1 Monopterus albus
AACAACTGTAACTCCTGAAATCCAACCCTAACACCGGGGCATGCAGCTTCAGCCTGTCAGCATGTGCACAGTCCAGGCTGTATGTACTCGGTTGTGTATTTTTGTACCTCAGGATTTGTGCTTCAACACATTCAATTTGAAATAATGCTACATTAAAGTACACTATATAAAGAACGGTGTTGGAGGTCTAGCCCTTAGTTTGAACATATGGTGCCCAAAGCTTCTGTCTGCTGTTTCGGATCCTGGGAGACTCCAAAAGATGGCTGACAGTGCTGAGCATAACTAGACTGTGGTGAAGAATGAAGGAAGGAAGGAAGATAAGAAGGACAAGGGAAGGACAGGCACAATGGAAGGAGGAGGACGGAAGTGTGGAAATGTTCCTGAATGTGATATTCTTCAAAGTGTAAATCGTAGGCTATTTGTTGTTTACAAAAACATGTTCCTCCCAAATTTATTTAGCACTATTTTGGCAGACAAGCAGGAAGACACATGGAAAGGAAAACATGAGTATAGAGAAATTCCCTGGTAGTCACTGCTTGCTTGATGTGAAGCACTAAACCGGTATTTTTACATGCTTTGTTTGCAGTTAGCAGCTACTGTGCTCCATTCACTCAGCACTGTGTGACAATCAACATGCAGAGACCTGAACCTCGGTTTAATGTATTGCTGAACAGCATCGCATGTTGTGTAACAGCAGTTACTCAAAAGACAGACAAAAAGCTAAGATGAATGTGGCAATGAGAAGAATGTGAGATTGACAGCTTCTTTAAAAGCTACTGTCCCACGTTTTGTTTCATGCCAACAACTATAGATTCCAGTACAAACAGTGGCATGTGTGAAGGGCTCAGGTGTGCATATGAAACTCAGGTGAGAGGCGCCAAGGAGTGTGTAATAAGTAGGAGGAGGCAGGAGGCAGGAGGGCAGGTACGACAAGCTAGGTAAAACCCGCAATTATTATCTTACGGAGTTTACAAAGTCTCTCTCCCTCTGACACACATGCACTGTTTGTATAGAGTGATATGCTGAGAGAGCAAGAGAGAGAGAGAGGGAGGGAAGAAGGAAGGGAAGACAGCCCAGCTAAAAGAGTGAAAACACACACAAGGGTGAGAGGCAGATAGGTGCATAAACACAGAATAGAGGACAGAAAAAGAAGAGCAAAAAGAAAAGTCAGAGAAAGTGAGACAGTGAGAGAGAAAGGTTACGTGTGAGCCAGAGAAGGAGGAAGTGTAAGGGGCTTTGCTGCTGTGCTGGTATCATGTCTCTGTATGGGAAGGTGGCTCTGGTGACCGGGGGGGCTCAGGGCATCGGGAGAGCTGTGGTCCAGTCACTACTGCTGAGCTCAGCCAAGGTCAGTACTACTGATTTAACTTTACTGATACATAGCACAGTGTCTGCTGCTCTGATGTCATTAAATAGTCAAATTAACTGAGGTGCTCTGACTTTACTGCTTTTGATTTGTGTTGATGTTGTCTGATCCAAATGCTCTGCTCCGACTGTTACCTCACTGCTCAAACACAACCTGCAGTATGTTGACCTCACTGCTGTACCTTTACTAGCACCTTCCAGTGTACCAGAACAGTCTGCAGCTTCATGAATTCAGCTTGAATGGATGAACTTTACACCAGCTTCAATGTGGCTGTTTTAACTCTGTAAAAACATATTTGGCTTCATGGAATGTGTTGTATCTTTACTGCTTTATGATGATCTGACATGATGTGATATGGAGAAAGCAGTATGAATACAATCCATTTTAATAATGTTTTGAATTGATACCAGTGGGATTAGACAAGGACAAATGCAAGAAACAGGCTTTTGATAAATGTAAATTAGTTTCTAAGAACTTCCTTCACACCCTGTGAAACCAGGCTAATTATAGTGCTAAGATGAACATGTTACATTTGTATTTTAGTTCCCCATTTGAATGTACTGACTGTGCTGTTCACAGCCACATTTGTCAAACCACAGCAAGATGATAAAAAAAGAAGAACTTCATCCAGCTTTGTGCTGTGTCGCTGTTGCCAACTCACTAGCAGAGTTTTGTCCTTCAGGTGGCTGTGGTCGACCTGAACAAGACCTGTGGTGAAGAGTGCAAGACGCAGCTGGACACAGAGTTTGGAGAGGGGCACTGCACCTTTATTCAGTGTGATGTGTCACACGGAGACGCACTGAGAGGTAAGGCCACTGGTTTGCTTGAGTGACACATTATGAAAACTTTATAGATAGGCTTTCATCAACAGACTCAGTTTACTGGCACTTATCCAGGGCTGTTGTGTAATATAATGGTGACGTATAGGATTCCTTACGCAGGCTGCAGATTATTTACAAGAAGGCTCTTCTTTGCCACTCATTTAAAAACAATGAATGAGGAAGTCATTTCAAAAGGCAAAAACCAAGGGACTATGTTTGGCTTTTTCCTAGAGGGTGTCACTGTTAGTGTTCCCTGAGTTGACAGCTGCAGTCAGAGGGTATGACGGAGCAGCAGGTTCAGTCAGACATATGCCAACAGAGGATCAGTGACATCTGTGAAAACAGCAGGTTCTGGTCACTCAGGTGTCTTACCCTCACAGCCCAGGTAAAATAAGCAGTGAAGCAATAAGCAATCATGTCACAACAAAACAGGACTAGACATTAATTTTGGTTTGTTCTGACATGAGCGTTTATTTTACTGTATTTAACCTTTTTACGTGCCTGTGCACTGCACCACGCATACAATATACTGCTCTATACTACAGGACTACTGTTCACTTACCTTCCCCTTTTCTGCCTGTGTGTGTGTGTGTGTGTGTGTGTGTGTGTGTGTGTGTGCGCATGTGTGTGTGTGGGCGTGGCTGGGTGAGAAAGAAGCAGCCAAGACTTAAAGTGTAAGTCAATAAGTGTGTCTTAGAGTGAGTGAGAGAGTGAGAGAGAGAAACAAGGTTTCATTGTCTGACACTGAAAAAGTAAATCCCTGCAGGCTAATGGCTGTGGAATGCTGTTTGGTGTTGCTCCTTACTGTGAGATAGTGTTGTTATTGATGTGAGCATGCACCGAGCCAGTGACACTGAGTGTATGTGGGTGGTGAGTAGAGATAAATCTCTGTGAACATGCACATGGCGTACAGTAGTGCATGGTCACAGGTGTGGTTTTGGCAGGTGACGACTCATGCAGGTTGTACCACCTCAGATTTCTCCCTTCAGCTGTTTATCCAACTATGTCTTCCAACATGGGAAGCTAAAGAACCTGATGGAGGCTCACTGTAAAAGCTCATTTTGGCTTTATACAGTCTGAACATTGGCAGCTCATGTCAGGGTTCTGTGTTTGGACTAGGAGCTGTGGATGAAGGAGAAGGAGTGGTTCAGTGGACTAGAGCACACTGTCATTGAGTTAATGACCCTTGTACATGTTTAAACAGTGTGCCCCCATGGTGGGCACACTGTTTAAACATGTACAAGCTCAGTTTCACTCCTTTCACAATGATAAGGTCTTTGGATAAGGATAAGGATAATCACCTTTATTGGCCAAGTATGTTACACACAAGGAATTTGTTTCTGGTACGGAACCGATGGCAGCCACTGAGGGGGTTCAGCATCTTGCCCAAGGACACTTCGACACATGGACTGGAGGCACCGAGATTCGAACTTTCAACCTTCTGGCTGGGAGATGACTGCTCTACCCACCGCTTTGTTAACAGTGTATTATAGCCCTGGTGATTTTCTGTGTCATCATCAAAGTCATTCACTGCTTTTTGTGTCTGTGGTTCAGATGCCTTCCAGAGCACCGTGGACCAGTTTGGTCGTCTGGACATTGTTATCAACAATGCCGGCATCAACAATGAAAAGAACTGGGAGAAGACCATACAAGTCAACCTGGTAAGATAACAAGACAGGAGTGAGATAAATTAAGCCTGTGAATCAAGTCTAGTTTTATTTATGTTGATCTGTACAGTACCCTCTATTTCACCCCCAGGTCAGGCATTGTTTATATGTAAAAAAGGACTGTCAAGGGTCTCACTAAGCAGGTCTGAAGACCGTGTCCCCTTCACAAAGTGTTTACTTGAGCAAGCATGTATCTGCCTGCGTGCTTGCCAAATGTGGAAATAAAATAGCTATTATTTCGGTTACTTTTACTATTTTTTGTATTTACATAAGTCTTTGTGTGTCTAACCTCCCCTGTATCATTCTAAGAAAGAAGGTTTGTAATATTCTTTAAATGATAAATGCTGTTTTACTGAGATTCCTTACATGCTATTGCAAAGTGAGATCACAGTGATTGATATTGGGCCGGCTTTATGCCAGCAGCACTATGTGCTGAAATAGTATAAATAATTGTGAACACAATTTTCTTCATTCTCTTGGAGATGACATCTGTTTTGCACATTTGAGTTGGAGGAGAATTTATCTCCTTTGTGCACTGGTGAGAAAGGACTTTCAAGGCAGTACATACTCTGTAACAGTTGTACAGAACTGGGTGTCATCCACATAGAATAAAAATCAAACTTGCAGATAGCTTGTGCATGGTACTTGTGAACTGTGGTGAAAAACAGGGGGTTAGAGATTTGCTCCGGATGAGTGCAGATAACAAGGAATGCCAAGAATGGTTGAAAGCACAAAGCAAACAGGCAGTCAAAACATTTTTTAAAGAACTTAGCTGGACTGTAATCTAGATGGGATCACAGGTCACCACACACATATTAATGACCAGGCAGCACATCTACTTTCAAAAGTGGAAAAAAGCATGACCGTGATGTTATAAATCCTTATAATGTGAATACTTGAAACTTTGCCAGAGTTGGGAAGTGTTGTGCTACTAATGCTAGTTAGTTTATCTATGAAAAAAGGAAGCCTGTATCTTGATGCAGAGACCAGGTCAAGATCATGACAGCTGAGTGTATCAATCAACCGTTCAGAACTGAAATGAGTATGTCTACAGTTATGGTCATACTTATTTGTATCATTGAACTATCAGGAAATAAAAGATTATTATTATTATTATCATTACAATTTATGGCATTAACCCAGTGTAATTCACATCCAGCAGAATACTTTGTTTATTGATAAACTGTAGTGTTTTTATACCTGGATGCATCTGTCCAAATAACAGAAAGTCACCTAACAGGTCTACAGATTACTCATGGCTAGTGATATTACAGAAAGACGTTTACTCAATCTTTTTATGCATGCAGAAATGGCACTGGGTAACTACAGCACTTAGAAAACACAAAATGATCCATTAAGAACAAATTTTTTTTTTAAGATGCACCTGGAGCCAGTATTGATGTGCACACAGGTAAATGTCATATGTTTTGTCTGGAGGCTGATGGGTCTCAGTACTAACCTGGAAGTCTACTGAAATACATTACAGCATGTGTGGCCGTGCTGAAAGTGGTGATACAATCTTCACAACCGGTTCTACCAGCATTGCTGCCATGGGTCAACAACAGCTTGTTCTGCTGATAATGTTTAATGTTTCCACTGTGAAACTGGAGGCCTCCTTGTCCCTAAAGGACCCCAGTTCGGGCCACTCAGAGTGCTACAACCCCTGTCCAGACTCCTCACACTACTCTGTTACATCAGCAGGCCTCCCCTACAGCCATTCATGGCACCATATGAAGCCCCTACAACTGCATCCCTGTTGAAAAGAATTCCTTAAAACATGTGGATAAACATGTCCAGCTTCCAAAAGTACACTCATAAAAGGAAAAAAAGTCTCACTGGAGTTGACACAGTTTCTCAGCCTGTCAAATACAGTACTTGTCTTATTGTGTCTTTGGAATCTGGAGTCTGGGTGTACAGATGGTTGTTCTTCTTATAGCAATTAACAACAATTCAATGAGAAATGCAGTGACATTACATCAGAGATAAAGACAAATCAAATGAACAACAGCACATAGCCACTAGATTTAAGCCCATATTACCAACAGGTAAAATGAAGCCATCTTACTTTCAGAACACATTTTAGAATGGAAATGGCTCACTCCATCACATTACATCCCATCCTCTCACAGCTGCATTAGCATACTTTCATAATTCAAAATTAATGAAAAGTGACTTGTAATGCAGCACAAGACAAAGTACACTTTTTAAATTATGATAAGATGTGACCAGGATTTGCAAATGCAAACCCCATTGTTGCCCTGGGAAAGGTGTAAACAGAGGTACTTCCTCCACTTCACAAGCCAGCAATCTTCACTGCAGCATGATGAATCTTTCAAGATCCTCTTCCCTTCACTAACTTCTCATTAATAAGACTCATAATTAAGCCAACTGTGGTTTCATCATGTAAGAACAATTGATATAGTGTGCAAAATTTATGTGCCCAATTTCTACTTCAGAGTTGAAGGGTAGTCTACAGCAGGAGGACTCCATTCAATACTCCTCTGACTCCATTTCATGGGTAACTTTTTCCAAGAAGTGTAATTCTTCTGTCTATTTTAAGAAGTCTGCCCACTACACAGAGACATGTTTAAAAGACCACCAATTCTCCAGTAACAATAGAAGAAAATATTGAATTTTTTGTCATTAATGAAAAGTGATATCACTGATACATTGATTCTGTTGTTGGAAGCCGAGCATGTCACCCCTGGGATCAGGGCACTGAGAGCTGCAGTTTACTGAAAGTCCAGTACAATGCCTGCATCACTGCTGATAAGATATATTTCCAATGGTCACTATCAAGATCCATTTTACTTGTGAACAAGACCCTGAGATACTGGAACGCCTTCATTTGGGGTAGCAATTCACTTCCAGCCTGAGTGGAGAAATTCTATGTTTTCCAGCAGACAATCATGTCCTCAGATTGGAGGTTCTGGCTTTCACCCCAGTTACTTTACAGTTGGCTGCACAATGCCCCTGTGCATGCTGGAGGTCACCAAATCATCTGCAAAAAGGAGAAAAGCAATTTGGAAGTTTTCAAACCAGACACTCTCCTCCCCCCAGATGTATCTTGAAATTCTGTCCATGACAATCACAAACACGATTAAAGATAAGGGACAACCTTAATGTGGGCAAACACCAACCAGAAACATGTTTGTATTCTTGCTGAGAATACAGACCAGAGGGCTAGTATCAACATCCCTGGTATCCTTTACTCCCACAAGACTCCCTGATGGACATGTTATAAGCTTTCTTCTAGTCCACAAAACACAGGTGATACTTTTATAGTGACCTTGCACCATACACAAGAGTAAAGAGAGGGTCCACTGTTTCAAGGCCAGGAGAGAATTTATATGTCAACCAAGACAGCACAACACAGCCCAGAACCTTCAGCATTGCAGGGCAAATGTCATCCGCACCTGGTCTGGCCCCTCCACTGAGACCAATTTGCCTTGAGGGAAGCTACCAGAGGCTATTGCCCACATTCTATAAATACCCTTAGTTATTAGTAGTTTCACACACTGTGATCAAAACAGTGAAGAGATGAATTGAGGAAGCAAAGCCAGAGCTACAGACCTGCTTTGACTGCACAGACTGGAGTGTATTTGAGGCTGCATCTTTGAATAGCTGAAAAACCAGATTTTCAGTCAACAACCCCTCATTAGTGTGGAGAAGTCTGAAAAACTACTAGCTACTGGACCCCCAGCCCCACTGTGGAAAGGCATCAACTGGCAGGTGACCTGAATGTGTTTTACTACAGGTTTGAAAGGTAGAACTCCACACCCATCACCCACCTCACCTCCGACCCAGTAGCCACTTCACCCAGCAATCACCTAAGGATGTGTGTGGCCTTTTAAAAAAAAACAAAGATCAGAAAGGCACCAAGCCCAGATGGTGTGACCCCCTCCTGTCTGAAAGCTTGTGCTGATCAGCATCTGTAGTTATGAAGTCCTTTGAAACACTGATGTTGGCCCACCTGAAAGGCATCAAAGACCACCTGCTGGACCCCCTGCAGTTTGCCTACCAGGCTAACAGGTCAGTGAACGATGCAGGGAACATGGCACTGCATTACATCCTGCAACACCTCAACTCCCCAGGGACCTATGCATGGGCCTTCTTTGTGGACTTCAGCTCAGCATTCAACACCATCATCCTGGACATCCTCCACTTCAAACTAACCCAGCTCACTGTGCCTGCCCCCACCTGTCAGTGGATCACTAGCTTTCCAACGGACAAGAAGCAGCAGGTGAGGCTATGGAAAACCACATCCAGCGCCCAGACAATCAGCACAGGTGCCCCCCAGGGATGTGTGCTCTCACTGCTGCTGTTTTCCCGCTACACCAGAGACTGCACCTCAAGGGACTCCTCTGTAAAGATCTAGAAGTTCACAGATGACACAACAGTCATCAGTCTCATTTGAAACGGGATGAGTCAGCCTACAGATGGGAGGTTGAACAGTTGGTCCTGTGGGGGAGTCACAACAACCTGGAGCTGAACATGCTCACCAGTGGAGATGACAGTGGATTTTAGAAAGAAGCCCCCAACCACCATCCCCACCCTACCACCCCTCACCATACTCAGCAGCACTGTATCAGCAGTAGAGTCCTTCAAGTTCCTGGGCTCCACTATCTCCCAGGACCTAAAGTGGACATCCAACAACAGTAACATCACCAAGAAAGCACAGCAGAGGATGTACTTCCTGCACCAGCTCAGGAAGTTCAACCTGCCCCAGGAGCTGCTGATACAGTTCTACAGAGAAATCATCGAGTCTGTTCTCTACACCTCCATCACTGTCTGGTTTGGTCCTCCGTGGAGGACCTGACCTCACGGGTCAAAAAGAGGGTGGAGAAGATTTCTGCAGACCCCTCACACCCTGGACACACACTGTTTGAACTCCTCCCCTATGCGATTCAGGTCACCATACGGCAAAACAACACCAGGACAGGTTCTTCCCCCAGGCCGTCACTCTGATGAACAGTTAATTCATGTTTATATGTATAACAAGATACAGCAAACACCTCAGTGCAATAAGTTATAGACATAAGTATTATACATACCAAAATAGCTCTAATTTTAACTTGTATATATGTACACATATTAATGAATAGATTATAGTTTTTATCTTGTTGTTTTTTACTTGTTACTCAGTCTTTTACTCTGTTTTTATTCTATTTTATTTGGTGCATACTAGAGGCCACTGAGCTGAAGTCAAATTTCTTGTATTTTAATATACATGGCAATAAAGATTATGATTGATTGATTGATTTTCATTCTTTTCTTTGAGTTTCACTTCCTGCTTATGTGCTGCACTTGCCTGTTGTGAGGACTTCCACTGTGACCTTATTGTCTCTTTATCTTATAGACTTCTGTAATAAAGGGGACCTACTTGGCACTGGAACACATGAGTAAAGAGTATGGCAAGGAAGGAGGCACCATTATCAATGTATCCTCTATGGCAGGTAACATATGCACACACACTGACAAAGATGTATGCACAGATTTATTCAACTTCTACAAACCATCACTTGTGGCAACTGTGGCCCAGGAGGTAGGTTGGGTCACCTCCTAATTGAAGGGTTGGTGCTCTGAATCCCGGCTACATTGTAGCCTTTTAAATAGTATCAAAGAAAAGAATATCTCAATCATTAGTTGAGACAGAGGAAAATATCCACACATGCACAAATTTAGCTTTGTTAATCTCTGCTGTTCATGAATTTTTGGGATCTATAATATAAAAAGTATATATATAAAATGACACGTCGGTTCTAGTTGGAAACACGTGTGTTAAACTTTCTATTTCTCAAATGTTCTCCATTCTGAAAGGCACAAACGCCCAGGGATTTATTTGTGATTCGCCAAATGTCACGGATGATTAATTTTTCAAAGTCAAGCCAAGACTATGATGAGAGCCCGGCTCCACCCCCCATTCTGAGTGTGTGTAATGTGGGAAAGACCTGAAATAAAACACAACCATGACAGCCTGGCAGACGTCCACGTTAGCTGAAACTACTGGATCTGTCTCTCTCATGGAAAAGCTCACACTCTGTATTGTGCTGTGTACATTCCTACACCCTCACTCACAAACACACATATACAGTACATGATTTCCCAGGTAATTCCTGCTCTTTTGTGGTTCTGTATTGTTTTTACAGGCTAATACTCTTAAAGCTAGGTCTGGAAAAGCTCTAATCATTTTCTAAACCCAACCATAAACTCTTTAATGACCAACCTGCATTATACATACAGTACATACATACCATCATTGAGAAATTACCAGTACTTTTAAAATCACAGCACATTTTATTTCATTGCAAACACCTTAATGAGCTATACAGTATACTATAATTACATGAACCTTTAGTGGGAATACTGGAAATGTCCCTAGATTTCTACCCTGGCAGTTTTATATTTAGTCAATCAACCACACACACCAGATGAGTAGACAGCTGGAGGTGTGCTGGTAGTTTGCTCCTGTTTAGTTGGACTAAACACAAGCCTCATCAAGCTGCTGTGACACTTTGTGAATCATCAGGTTGTGTTTCAGATGAGCCTATGACACTGAGATAATATTGCTTGAATAGGACTTTATGTTAGACTTCTGAAGATTTGCAATATTCCATAGTGTAAAGATGGAAAAAAGTGAAACTTTCAAAAGTTGTTTAAAATATTCAGACAATAATCAAAAGTAATATTAGCAGGAATTCTGGTCACAGTCTTCTGACTAGTGAGCATTTTTTTAGTAACATCCAAATGATTAATATGTAAGACTTTGTTGGTTTCATGGTTCTGACCAACTGCTTTGTACTCACATATACTTTCTCCTCTTACTTTTAGTCTTAGGTCAAAAACTCCTCAGAACATACTTGGTTCACTAGCTGCTAAATGTTTCACAATGTTCACCAGCTACAGTAGTTGCTACCTTTGTCTGTGGTCTGTCGTTTGGTGCTGAGCAGGTGTGGACTCTACAGGCAGCAGACTCACACTGCCTGTCAGTGTGGAATGTGGTGACACTTTCAGTTAGTCATGCACTACAGATGATCTTGGTCACAGTACATTTACATTTGTATATGCTTATTTTAGAGCTGTGGATCACTGAATAACATTCCAGAGGATATTTTTCATTCTTGTAGGCCTAGAACAGTTGAGCACCCAGCAGTAGACATATGATAATCATTTATCACTTATCTCAATGGTGATAACATCAGTGTGCATGTGTGTGCGCCTACTTGTCAGTCCCATAATAAACACAGACTTGTCCAAGCATGGTCAAGCATACTGCAAGCATATTATTGTGGGGAAAAGAAGTGTGTGTGTGTGTGTGTGTATGTGTGTGTGTGTGTGTGTGTGTGTGTGTGTGTGTGTGTGTGTCTGATTTCTGTGTATGCTTTTTGACTGATGTCAATTATCAGGCTGGATGTGGGTTCAACCCATATGAGACTGACTGAGTTTACAGTCAGCTGCCAAATGCTCATATATGGAAATGATCTGAACTGCAAGCTGTACACCAGCTATGGGTGCAAGTTGTGGTTGCAGTTGGTAACATTAGGAAGCTGCTTGAAACCACTCTGTCTGTCCTCCACTGTGTCTGCCACTTAGTTTTTTCTTTGAATATTGCCACATCTTTCAGCTGCATATGTTTGCGTCAAGCTTTGAAACGCACGTAAAGTGTAAAAAACTCTCTCATTTCACAGTCTTTCCTGGCAACATTCATAAAGGAAATTGACCCATAAACTCAACAATTTTTTTTTTTTGGATGATTGAGATGAATTTAACAAAACGCTTAAAACTTACCTCAGAAACCAGACTGGCCATTGTCACCTAGAGGGCGCTGGCCACCACCCTCCTGCTGCTAATTTCAGCCTTATTCAGGCATAACAGTAAGCAAAATGCAGCTGATGAGCTTCTCAAACATCAAAATGAACAAATACTGAGGAGCTGTATTAATAAGCTGGTAGGAGTGGAGTGACAGAAATAGCGTGCAATGTATGTAAAGAAGAAGCTTGTCTTTGCCTTGTTGAGACTTGCCATGTAACATGTTATAAGTATATTGTTTAAATAAGGCACATTTAAAAATAGATAACTAAAAATAAAAAATAGCATTTTAGTATAAAATAGCTATTCTAAAACATTGTGCATAACTCAAAAAAAAAACATTTTAGGGGCAATTTCTCCTTAATGTGAGAAAGTAAAAATTGTAGACTGAGACATTCTGCAGCAGATGTAAGAAATATGAGCTGAGCCTTATTTCATAAAACCTGGATTAACTGACCAGCCAGTGGTGACAAAGTAAAGCTGCCATTCAGAAGCCGATGCAGCTGTATTTTGTATTACTGATCTATATGCCTTGTTAACTACATACCATGTTACTCTGTTTACATAGCCTGAAACAAACAGCAAGTGTAGAGAAGCTGTAGTGAAGATTATATGACACCAAGCTGAATTCTGCTCATTAAGTGTTCTTTCTTCTCTCCTGGCCTCTTGTTTTTTTATATTACAGCCTTCATGCATTCCCCTCATCAGCCTGTCTACACTGCTACTAAACATGGAGTTATTGGCTTCACTAGAGCTATGGCAGTAAGACTCACACTTGCACACACAGTCAAAGAGACACTATAAAAGGTTTACTTTAGTATCTTTCTGAATTCCAGGCTCTTCTGGATACTCAGAGTATAGCAGTTCATTCTACATGTTCTTGCAGGACGCGTCCTCTCAGGGTGACTACGGGGTTCGGATCAACGTCTTGTGTCCGGCCTTCGTTGACACCCCTCTGCTGCACTCAGTGGAACAGGAGGACAATATGGGCAAGTTTGTCAAGTTCAAGGATGATTTCAAACTCCGCATGGACAAGTTTGGAGTTTTACCGTGAGTTCACGCACACTAGCACGAACATACTGTAGCTCCTCCCTGTGAGATCATTTCAGATGTAAATGTGTTAATTAGATCAGTGAAACTAGCTTCACACTTAGATTAATATTGCAACAAGAGAGGGCTGAATTAATAGTAGGATATAAATTATTAACAACCCTCCAAATCCACAGTATTTATTGGTTAAGCATTAGTTATTGGACACCAGGTTTGCAAATGGAGCCTCTATGTGGAGCTTACTGACAAAACATGAATTATATTGATTAGCACATTTTCCTCAAGGGCAACAAAGAAGCTAAATAAATAAGTAGTAGACAGAGTAATAAATAGAAATAAATTAGGGTTAGGGTTAGGTAAAGGGTTAAGTAAAAATAATTAAGCTCAGTTTTGCTGAATGACACAAATCAGTCTAGCATCAGTCAGTTTAGCATGTTAGCGTGCTACTATAAGTTTTGCTCATTAACATCAAAGAATATCTTTGGCTGATGAAAATGTCATTAGTTTTGTTTTTATTAGGTCATAAACCAAATGGTAACACTTTAGATTACAGGCTACAAAGTTCAACAACATAACAACATTAAACCAAATTTATGTATCAGATTTTTGTAGTACTGTGTACATTAGCTGTATACTATGTAACAATGCATGCTTGTTTGTTCAAAGGGGTAACATCACCTCTTTAAATTACAGCTCACAGAGGATCTTACCTTGAACTCACCCTTACTCAGAACGTACTGTTCCTTTGTAATTACAGAGAAAAAGTTGAAATATCTGTGTATGTTTTAATTTGACTTGAAACATAAAGGCACAGAGTAAATCAGCTGCACTATTACTGTCAAAACAGCATATGAACCATATGTAGTGAGGTCCAAGTGTTGTGTTATCTCCTGTTATATTTGTATTTTATGTTGTTGGGTGGGAAGGGAAGCTGTGCATGGAGCTGAACAGAGGTGAGCTTATTTTTCACTGTAGTGTACACTGATGACAAAGTGTGTACTGTGTTATGTGTAAACAAGTTACAGTAATTATTAACTTGATGAATGGAAAAACAATCAGTTCACAAACAAAAAATAATGTCCTCTTGCAAAAGCACATGAGCACCTCGGGCTTCGCTGACCAGTTACTGCCATGTCACTGTAATTACTGAGGCAAACAACTACAGTTAAAAACATGTGGTCCTGAAAGCTTTTAGCACTCTGCTTCTTCCACAGGTTTTTTCTGTTTCTGTTCTGATTACGTTCTTGTTTCACAGAAGGGCTGCAGAGCTGACTTGGCTGTCAGTGATACTTTATCTTTCAGGAAACCTGACAAGTGTTTATTTGGAGCAGTTCTGAGTGGGACTGAACCAAAGTTTGTAGAAAAAACAGAAGACAGAACATATGTGCTAAAGCTCTCCATCACTTTACTATGAGGACGCTTTACAGTTATTAATGAATATCGATCAGAACTGGTAACTTTTGCACTGGGGTAAGCCCACACTGTTTATCTGTGGTTCTGGAGAGGCCTTCTTTAAAAGGTTTGCAATGTGCAGCTCACAGACAGCAGTGGGGGCTTTTAGTGTTACAGGAAATTGAGGCCAGATGACTTCCTGACCTCTCTCTCTCTCTCTCTCTCTCTCTCTCTCACTCACACACACACACACACACACACACACACACACACAGGGTGTACATTGCTTCATCTGTTGTACTTTAAGAATCGGAGTTTGCAGAAGAAATAGAATAGAAATTCCTGAAATTATTGTGTGTGTCTATGTGTGTGCACCAAAGCTTGTTTAAACACTGGGGATTCAGCCTTCCCTGTGGGAAATCACAGAATTTTTGAGTGGCAACTTGGCTTAAGGTTAGAATGGGTCTCCAGGAAACAAATGTAAGTCTATGTAAGGACCCATTAAGTGACAAAACAAGAATGTGTGTGTGCATGAGTGTGTGTGTGTGTGTGGGGGGGGGGTCTCCCATAGTCCCATCTAATGACTCTTTTCCTCTGTGTTTATTCCCAGGCCGTCATTAATAGCGGAGGGCATGATGAGGTTGATCATGGACACCAGTCTGAATGGAGCAGTGATGAAGATCACATGCTCCAAAGGAATCCACTTCCACTCCTATGAACCCATGTCTGCTTGAGCTGTGACATATCTGACTCCACGCTGCTGCTGCTGCTGCTGGACAAACAGCGCAGCACTTTAACCTGTGTGACTGCAACACACCAGACACTGGTTCAGGACATCTGGCTGCTGTTGGAGCTAACATCAGAACTGTGTTTGGATTTTATTAATTTAACAATTCTTTTAATAATAATATGATAATAATGATCATACAAAGCAGAATTAGAAACTCCAGTGTTTTCAGTGACAGCCAACAAAAAAACGTTTGGCAAACCAGAGTTAAAGATGTTTCTCTGTCTGTGTTACAGGAAATACTGGGCAATATCGTCATCTTCAGATATGACTGATTATACGGCTTTTTATTTCATTAAATTGTATTATTATAAGAACTATTTTTATATATGTTTTATAGATTTGTGTAAAAATAAATCAAACATCCAGTGAAAAAATTTCATATGAAACTTATTGTTAAAATTTTAAAACCCAGTTTTCAAGTCTAAGCCATTTGCATCCACATTAGCATTCCCAGGTTGTTTATGTAGATAGGTGTGCCGACTCTAAATGATCTGAACAACACAAGTCTTCTTCTTCACACTCTTTTCAGTTGGCATACAACACAGCGGCATCACAGCCAACATCCAGTTAGGAGTGGCACAGTCATCATCTGATAAAAATCAACATAAATACCTGTTCATGACAATCTCTGTCATGTGTGATTGGCTATATCGATATTTAACCACAAGAAAAGTTGGAGATAAGTATTCATGTTAACTTTGCAGCCACAGATACAGTGCCTTGCGAAAGTATTCGGCCCCCTTGAACTTTGCGACCTTTTGCCACATTTCAGGCTTCAAACATAAAGATATAAAACTGTAATTTTTTGTGAAGAATCAACAACAAGTGGGACACAATCATGAAGTGGAACGAAATTTATTGGATATTTCAAACTTTTCTAACAAATAAAAAACTGAAAAATTGGCCGTGCAAAATTATTCAGCCCCATTCAGGTCTGGACTTTGACTTGGCCATTCTAACACCTGGATATGTTTATTTGTGAACCATTCCATTGTAGATTTTGCTTTATGTTTTGGATCATTGTCTTGTTGGAAGACAAATCTCCGTCCCAGTCTCAGGTCTTTTGCAGACTCCATCAGGTTTCCTTCCAGAATGGTCCTGTATTTGGCTCCATCCATCTTCCCATCAATTTTAACCATCTTCCCTGTCCCTGCTGAAGAAAAGCAGGCCCAAACCATGATGCTGCCACCACCATGTTTGACAGTGGGGATGGTGTGTTCAGGGTGATGAGCTGTGTTGCTTTTACGCCAAACATAACGTTTTGCATTGTTGCCAAAAAGTTCGATTTTGGTTTCATCTGACCAGAGCACCTTCTTCCACATGTTTGGTGTGTCTCCCAGGTGGCTTGTGGCAAACTTTAAATGACACTTTTTATGGATATCTTTAAGAAATGGCTTTCTTCTTGCCACTCTTCCATAAAGGCCAGATTTGTGCAGTATACGACTGATTGTTGTCCTATGGACAGAGTCTCCGACCTCAGCTGTAGATCTCTGCAGTTCATCCAGAGTGATCATGGGCCTCTTGGCTGCATCTCTGATCAGTTTTCTCCTTGTATGAGCTGAAAGTTTAGAGGGACGGCCAGGTCTTGGTAGATTTGCAGTGGTCTGATACTCCTTCCATTTCAATATTATTGCTTGCACAGTGCTCCTTGGGATGTTTAAAGCTTGGGAAATCTTTTTGTATCCAAATCCGGCTTTAAACTTCTCCACAACAGTATCTTGGACCTGCCTGGTGTGTTCCTTGTTCTTCATGATGCTCTCTGTGCTTTAAACGGACCTCTGAGACTATCACAGTGCAGGTGCATTTATATGGAGACTTGATTCCACACAGGTGGATTCTATTTATCATCATTAGTTATTTAGGTCAACATTGGATCATTCAGAGATCCTCACTGAACTTCTGGAGAGAGTTTGCTGCACTGAAAGTAAAGGGGCTGAATAATTTTGCACGCCCAATTTTTCAGTTTTTTATTTGTTAAAAACGTTTGAAATATCCAATAAATTTCGTTCCACTTCATGATTGTGTCCCACTTGTTGTTGATTCTTCACAAAAAATGACAGTTTTATATTTTTATGTTTGAAGCCTGAAATGTGGCAAAAGGTCGCAAAGTTCAAGGGGGCCAAATACTTTCGCAAGGCACTGTATCTGTTGTCTGACAGCTGAAAGGAAACTGGCCTTAAAGATTTACACACCTGGAGGCTGTTTGCAGAAAGCTCCAGAAGAAAAATGTTTTAGTCTGGAGGGAGGGTTGATTTTGTTCATCTGCATTGTACTGAAGGTGAAGGATACATAACGTAACTCTAATGATAACTAAAATGTAAAAAGCTGATGGATTGTTCAAAATGCAAAGGCCACATACATCATGGGACTTGAATGTGTTCATACATGCTTTTACGGTCTTCTGTCAAAATGTCATGAAAAGGTCTTGTGTACAAGTGGAGATTGTCGCCTTGTGATGCGCTAGAGGAAAACCATCTCACTGTGAAGTGATGATTATCATGCAGTTTGACTGATGACTGTTTCCTGAAGACATGGCCTCGAGGGAGACACTTCCAAAAATGTGTTCCAAAAAAGTTGGGACGCATTGTAAATTGTAAATAAAAACTGAAAGAAACATGTTGAAAACCCCTTTTACCCCATATTCATTTGGTAGCAGTACAAAGATATTTAATGTTCAAATAATATATTTATATATTTTAGTTCATCTAAAATCTTATTCTGAATTGGAGGCCAGCAACATGTTCCATAAAAGTCGGGACAGGAGCAACAAAAAATTGTAGAAGTTGTGCAGTGCTAAAAACACCTCACAAATCACAAATTAACCTGACAAAGGTTGACTGGTGGTGAGGTTCACCACTCTGTGTGGCAACTAGTTCAAAAATTCAAAGATAATGTTTGTAAATGTAAAGTATGTACTACTGTACATAATATTATTACCTGATTCAGAGAATTTAGAGAGGTCTCTGTAAACAAGGGACAAGGAAACCAATACTGAATGGCCGTGGTCTTTTGGCCCTGAGGCCACACTGCATTAAAACCAGACACACTAGTAGTGGAAATTGCTGCATGGCCTCAGGAACATGCATGAAAACCACTATCAGTGAATATAATTCATTCTTGCATCCACAAACACAAATTACAACTCTAGCAGATATATTATAAACTATAGCCTATATAAACAAGACCCAGAAACACGCTCCGCCTTCTCTGGGCTTGAGCTCATTCATGATAGACTGAGGTAAAATGAAAAATTGTCCTGTGGCCTGGTGAGTCAAAAAGTGAAATTCTTTTTGGAAATCACGGACATCCTGCATCCTCCAGGCTAAAGAGGAAATTGTTATCAGCACAGCATCTGTGATTACATGGGGGAGCATTAGTGCACATGGTGTGGGTAGCTTGCACTTCTGTGAAGGCACCCTTAACGTTGAACAGTTTCAGAGCAATGATGTCTTTTCAGAGAAAAAAGACATTGCCAAGGCAAGTTTATTTATATATTGCATTTTCATATGCAAAAGCAAAATCAAAGTGGTTAATACAATGCGCACAAATAGATAAAACATGAAAATGCTTGTATGGATAAAACAATAGAATGCAAATTTGATTAAAACTATTAAAACAGCTTCCAGCTGTGGGCAGCATAATGGCTAAAAGCATTTTCACCCTGTTTAGTTTGAACTCTGGGCACCACTAGCTGACCAGTCCCTGCAGAACTGAGACATCTACCAGGATTGTACTTAGCAAACGTACAGTAGCTCTGATGTATTTTGGGCCCAGACCATTAAAAGACAAAGGACTGGAGTAGCATGTTCTCTCTTCTTGGTGTTTGTCAGTATTCTAGCAGCAGCATTTTAAATTAGCTTCCGTTGTCTATTGGTCTTGTTGGGGAGGCCAATCAGGAGCACAGAAGGAACTGCTTACACAGAGTTAATGTACAACCCCTGGGACTGTCCCCAGTAGGCCTATTCAATGATCCATTGAGGTCTGGCGTTAGGGTCAGAGTTAACCCAAACCTAAACTCTAACCTAGTCCAACTTCCAGCAAAGATTGATAATCTGTGATCTTTGTCCTCAGCAAGGTCCTTCTCCTGTAAAGTTGATTTATCCTGTCCAGAAAGCCATAGTTATTGTTTTGTTGAATTTTTCTACTTCCGTCTGCCAGACAAAAACTACTGTAGCCTGTCCATCCGCCCATTATCTATACCATTTATTCTGTAATAATAACTAAATAATTAAACACGAGGATGCTAAAGACAGAATCAGCATCTACTTTATTGGCCAGGTGTGTCGGACACACAAGGAATTTGACTCTGGTACATCAGCTCTAAATGTGCACGTACATATCCCCATGCAAGGGGCAAGTAAACAATATACCAACATAAGGCTGTGTAATATAACAAAAATAAACAGTATAAACAAGCAATAAACAATTCAAACAGGCAAAGGAATGTTCATTAGGAAGCGAGATAAAAATAAAGTACTTAAAAATAGAGACTTGTACGGATCTGTATAATCTGTAAAAGGTATATTTACTGGTATTGCACTGAGGGTTATTGTCCAGTCATACTGCCGCAGGTTAACTATTAATCACAGTGACAGCTCGGGCCAAGAAACTGTCCCTGTGCCTGGTTGTCTTAGTGCACAGTGACCTGTAATGCCGTCCAGAGGGGAGGAGTCCAAACAGGTTGTGTCCAGGGTGTGAGGGGTCTGCAGTGATCCTCTCTGTCCTCCTTTTGACCCGTGAGGTGTACAGGTCCTCCATGGAGGGCAGGCTTGTGATTGCAACAATTATCTGGGAGAAGCAGTGTCTTATCTGACAGAAATGCAGGAGTGCCAATATGTTTGGCCACGACTGTATATCAAACACTACTGTACCAACGATACCAAGAAGAGCAGCATTATTTGTCTAAAAAAATGTCAAGTAGAGACCTCAATCAGAAGAGTGTTAACTGGCTCAAATACACACATATACAAACACTACGGTGTTCTTCCTGTTTGGTTCAGTGCAGTGGTAAACACACCACTGTGCCTGAACCTGAACTCTACACAAATATTACACTCCCAACAGTTGCCCTCAGTTAAACAGTATGAGGGAGGAATAACAGAGAAGAGCAGCAACACACACTCAGTGAGGAATCACAATTATTCTGCCAGTGCCAAGCAGTAACTGTAGGCTACAGGCCCACGGGACTGAAAGCGTTTCACAGGCTAGCTCTTATTCTTCAACTTCTGCTATTCTAATACTTTAAAGCTGTATTAAACAATATTGTGTATATTAAAATACTTTAAATTCAAAATTGCCAAGACAAATGAGAGCAAAACAAAAGCATGTAGGAAGTCGATTGATTCAGATTTCTTTCTAGAGCCCTGTGTCAAATGTGATGTCTGTTTTGTGTTTGTCTGTGAGCTGTGATACAGTATCCGTTAGCACGTCGATCTGATCCCCACCACTGAAGTCTCCTTGCTCCATGCAGCTGTTTTATGTACTGTAGATTTGTCTGTAAATAAAATATTGCAGCTGCACAACACATTCTGAAACTTTGTTTATAACTACCCACTGTTAAAAGCCAGTGTGAGAGAACTGTAGCAAGTTCATGAGCATGACTAAAACAATATAGTATTCAGAAATGGAACTAAATTTAGTCTGCCACGCTCTATACAGGCACTAAATGTTACAAGACAGCAACAAAGCATCCTACAGGGATTGAAAATAAACAGGCCTTAATATGGCAGACCTGCATGCTGAACACAAACAGTGGCTGGAATATGACTGATTTGAACGTCTGCTGTGGAGCCTATATGTCTTTGAATGAAAATGCCAGAAATAAAAAAAAATCCTGATTACCATAGACATGTTTTGAAGGTTTTGATTTCAATTCTAAATAAATAAAAGCAAAAGCTGAATTTAACCTAAGACACAATGAAGGCAACAATACTGGTGTGGTCAGTCAAATTAGGCCCAACACTTTGGCTCCTGATGAAATAGCTCAGCATTCCATAGCTGAATCCTAGTCTAATACATTTGGTGAGGCCCAGACTTTTTCTGTAGCACCACTCACTGGTCACAGTTTTCATAGCAGGATACCGATGAAACTAATGCCTGACATCTCATCAGCCACAGCTGTACCTCTGATAATTGCTAATACACACTGTGCTAACAGTACACACATACGTTACCGATGCATGATTATCATTCAGCAGTGGGCCTAATATCAGGGTTGTGACATCTCAGGCTTCTCATCTAACTCATGCTGATAAAGTGACATGACACATTTAACAAAATTGTCCAGTTGTTCTTTTCACCTTTTACAACTGGTGCTAATTAAGTTAATTAAGGGTTGTTTGATTTGATCTGCATATGAAGCAATGAATACCAGTGTCTGCGAGTAGTTTTCATACAAATGACAATTAAACATATTAGCTCCGGTAGTTTACTCCCATACCAATTGTACTTCATTTTCTGCATTAATGAATGAATTGATTTCCATTCTACAAGCAAGAGACACTGTTCATTCTTTTTCATTACAGGTACGAATTCAAACTTTTTTTGAGTGGTTATACTTGTAAAGTGCTTTTCTATGCATTACAGCACACTCAAAGCGCTTTTACACTATTTGCCCATTCACCCATTCACACTCATCATCATCATCATCATCAACTTTATTTATATAGCACATTTAACACAGCCGAAGCTGACCAAAGTGCTTAGCACAATATCCACAACACCCTCCCGAGCACTCATACATTCACACACAGGTGATATCACCGGGAGCAACTGGGGGTTCAGTGTCTTGCTCAAGGACACTTCAGCATGTTGACTGGACAAGCCAGGAATCAAACCGCTAATCCTCCAGTTAGGAGACGACCCGTTCTACCTCCTTAGTCTCAGCCACCTGTTGGCGGTCGCCTTCAGGCAGAAGCTGCTGCATTTGTACCAGGAGCACAAGTAAGAGGCACTGCATCTGCAGCTTATTTTTGTATCAACATAAACACAATATATATAAATATAAATATGCAGTGGTTGCTTTATTCCGATATTTATTTTAACAACAAAAGAAAGTCATTCAGATTTATACCCTGTATATACATGCTCATTCATCTGAGAAACCGTCAGCTGAAGAAAAGAGCCAGTCAAACCAAGTGACCTGCATATGTCATTTAATATGAATCCCCCCTCACAAACGAAGCATTAATGGCTATGTTTTCATCACAAGAGCTAAGCTAACCAGACCCAAAATCTACCAAAGCCATGAGGTTGTAGGGAAGTGAATCACCCTCCCAGAATCACAGATATATTGTCTGGTAATGTCACTGGCTCAGTAATTTATGAAACACACTTGGCCACTTAGCTGAAACTCCGCAATGTTATTTTTCTTTCCATTACTACACTCCACCCTCTGGCTTTGTATTCTTTTTTCCTTCCAATCTGTAAACCCTTTTCTTGGAATGTCTTTTTTGTGTGCGTGTGTGCGTCTGGCATTAATCACACTGTGCCACAACCGGTTTACACACTAACATTATGAGGACTTGTGGCTGTCATGGGGACCAGATGTCCGTACCATGTAAATGATTGTATTTATTATTAGTTTTTTTAAAAGTTGGTTCAGTGTTAGATGAGAAATAGTCAGTGTTAGGCAAGTAGTGGTTATGATTAAAGTTAGCACAAGTCTGCAGGAAATTAATGTAATCAATTTAAAGTCCCCACAAAAAATGAAAACAAATGTGTGTGTGAATGTGTTAGAAGGGGTTGATGCGTAGTCCTGTTCCCAGTGGGGAGAAGGGGTTGACTTTGGCCCACATTAGAGCATCATTAAGGGAGATTGCTGATTTGCCATCTTCCAGCATAAACACTGGACCCTGTACATTAAATAAAAAGAAGAAAACCTTGAGCAGCGTCACAAATTGTCAAGACTCACATACATGTATCTATAATACAGACACACAAACCTGTATTTTGTGTCCAGTGAAACAGGACAGCTGAACATCTGAGTGGCTTGGCAGATTGG
Source organism: Monopterus albus (assembly GCF_001952655.1). NCBI lineage: Eukaryota > Metazoa > Chordata > Actinopteri > Synbranchiformes > Synbranchidae > Monopterus > Monopterus albus. The sequence continues at coordinate 22,898 of NW_018128313.1, forward strand.
AGCCTGTCACATAGTCAGCTCCATGCAGACCCAATGCAGCTGACAGAGAGAGAGAAAGCCTACTTTAATGGTTAATGATTACACATAATATGTATTCACTCTCAACAGCTTTCACTGAATATTTCTCAAACACACTTCATAACAGTCCATTATTACTATTTACAGAGCCTAGCAAGATAATACTTCTATATCCTCTGTCCCTTATGTCATTTTGCCTTCTGAGCCACACGCCATCCAGTCAGAAACTTGTACACACACAATAACCAAGTACCAATCAGCGTTCACGATACTGATAAAATTCACTCTACCTGAGGCTCCTAATGCTGACGCCAGCCTCAGACCAGATCTTTCATGAAATCTCCATCAAAGTCTTAGATATGTTTAATGAGCATTATTTTTAACAGGATCATGTTTTTATAACTAGGCTCCCCTGGACATAACTGAGGATATACATGTTCTGTTTACTTGAGTCTGTTGGCTGGATCCTCTTCTCAAGGCACTTGAACTCTTGCCTTTGACATTCTGAAGGAGGGCTGTTGAAAACAGACAGAGACACGTTTGTTGCTGTGTATATACGCATCAGCAACATAGAATACTGCAGGGCTTCACAGGCCTCGACGTGGACTCAGCTTTTACAGTACTCATAGATTAACTGTGAGGTTATGATGACCTGAATAAGGGCACGGGAAGGCTGCTGTCAAAAGAGAAATTAGATGCTGAACATGATGGATCTGTGTTAAAACTTTAAACAGTGTCTCTACTACTATTTTACTACTGGAAAAGGGGGTGACTGGGTCAGGATTCCAACAGACCAACGAGTCAGTCATGAACAAGAAGCAGTTTATAGAGGCATGCACAGCCGCAGATGGGCTGCAATCAAGTAATACTGGCGCTTCATGGAGCCTGCCACAAGAAGCGTGTAGCCCACTTTATAAGTCTTTCCTCTCCTGTGTTGCCTTGGTAACTGACTTCATAGTGGCCTTAGTTTTAAGTGCTACTGTGCAGCTGAGACTAGGCATGATTATATATTACAGAATCATCAATGTGATGACCTCCTTCTGTTTTGTGAGTAAGTATTACGTGATAATTTAAGGATACTCTTGAATGGGTATAATCTCCAGGCTGATGCATGTTCATGTGAGCTTGCCTGACATCCACCGGTGCCCCCACCATATTGGCACAATGTTATATTGCCTTAGTTGTTGTGTATTTTCAATACAGCTTAATAAAAAAAAAAAACATCCACCATTGCCATTGCAAAAGCGTAATTTTTTGTATTTTACTATTTTACCTATGCTACCTGTTGGAATTAATTTCACTGCTTTGGTACTGTATATGGTAATGTGGGAGAAGACTGAACGACCACTGGTTGTATTTACCGACCTTGAAGCTACTTGAAAAGGAGTCCTGTTTCCACTGCTCGGTGGGACTTAACAGTAAGTTTTAAAAAAAACACACGTTGCATGTCTGTTAATGTGTTGTTTCTGTAACGTTAGAGAGAATTGTTGTCATGTTGGAGAAGTTACTATGTCTACATTATGCCTGTTATAATATAGGGTTTCTCAACTATCTGCTTTGTTTAGTGTTACACACCTCTTTTCATTGGTACATATACCATTGTTTACCTATCTGTGGAGGAAAAATTCAAATTAATTAATGCTGTTGGGGTTCGTTGTGCTGTCCACTTGCAACACAACACCAGCCACAGGAGGTGTGTGTGTTCATGAACTATCTCTTAGGCTTTTTGGTTTTAATATTCTGAAAAAATTACAGACTATTCGGAGTTATGAGGGGTTCAAAGCTAATCTAGAGGTACTCAAGATTAAGCACTAAATGGCTGGAAGCGAGCAAAATGAGCAGGTCATGGGCACTTTAATAACATTAAATTGTCTGTATGTGTGTGTAACCTACTTGCTGTTAATCTGTGTGCAGACCCGCCAGGCATCCAGCTCCACAGACAACTGCTCAATCTTTAGAGGAACAGACACCTCCCTCCGCTTCAGCAACTGACTAAGAAACAGACAGATAAAACATGGTAGTCAGACCTGCACACAAATCATTAACCCATTGTCAACCAGACTATGGTAGATATCCAAGTATGATGCATCAGATGGTGACTTAGCTCATGAGGACAATACAGAGCTCCAGGACTCATTATTAAAGCATTAACACTGTATCAAAGAGAGTAACAGTTGGTAGTATCATGACAAGTGGTAAAAAAGTTTTAAACTAAGTGTATTGATGCAGTGAGATGATAAATATTTATATTGTAGGTGATGACTGCACAGTTAAAGTTCCTAATGTTCATAATCACTTAGTGGTGTTAAAAGTAGTCACAATGATTCATTTCAGAAACACAAGTGATGCGATTAGTCCTGTTCCCTTAGAATAATGTGACTAGAGCAATCTACAAGCTACAGCCAGTGTTTCTAAAACATCATGTGTTAAAGCTAAAGACAAATCAGACAGAGAATGTTATGCAGAGGTTGGCACTATTTTTAGTCAGGCATTTTATCACAAGCAAAACACCACATAAATGATCAGAGTTTAGAGTTTAATGCATCCATGTTCAATAAAGAGTTGTTGATACATCCACAAACACAGCTGTGTGACTACCTCGTGTATTCGTAGAGTGCAGGTACAATGCTGGAGTATTGTCTTCGAATGGCGAGCAAACCTCCAATATAACCACACAGGATCAAGAGCTCACTGCGAACTCTACACACACACACACACACACACACACACACACACACAAAGGCCTGAATGATGATCCACTCTGACAATGTTTGGAAAGTAAAAGCTTAATGACAAATAATTAAAATAAATATTTATACTAATACTACAGTAATAAATGGCCTTACTCAGTCAACTTGGCCATGATGAGTCGATCAGTTCTGATGTAACTCATCAGATCCAGGATTGGCTGAACACTGTCCACCGTCCATTCAGGTTTAACCAGCTGTTCTGATGAGGAGGAAATTAAAGAAAGTTTCTGATGAATTGTTGATTCATAAAGAGATAATTTGAGATTTGACTCACTGCACTGGGTGAACCATCTATAGTGTGTATGGACACAGTATAATAGTAATATAATGTTTATAATAACAATTATGGAAAAAGACATTTATTTTAATCAGACCAATTAATGACATGGGAATTTGTTTATTGGGGTTAAAGAACTGGACGGAGTGCTAATGAATGTCATCAGGTCCAGCCCTCATGGTCATGTCTGGTTTGAGTGTTTTGGCTATAGCTTCAGATGCAAACATTTAAATATTGGCTACTGTTTCACATTAAAGGTAATTTGAATGGAGCTGTGTCATCGTATTTACACTGTGAAGATATGTTAAGTAGCTAACCTCACACAGGCACATGCAGACTCGGAGTTGTCAATACCTTTAACATGATCTAGGCCTATCTGAAGTGCATTCTCGGGTTCGGAGCTCAACAGATGGAATTTAACTGCTGAAAACAAATCTCCTTCAGACACGGCTGCCTCTGCCAAGGGCTTACACTCTTCTAATGAAGGGAGACCGCACTTGAATGACAAACAACATATAGTCACTGTAATCATCACCACTGTTAATATTGTTAATATCAAATGTGGGGTCTCAAAAATTTACTCACTCTTTCATGTAAGTGGTTGATTTCAGCAGCACTTCCTGGGTAAAATGCACACAACTTAGCCAATAAAATGTAGTTGTCAGGAATCATTCGGATTAGGTCAGCTAAGAGCTCCCTAAATGTAAACACAGGAGAGAGAAATGATCTATACTGTACAGGCTGCACCTTTCAAGTAGCCACATCTGTGTGAAACAAGCACATGGGGAGCTCTGCTGATTCGGAGTCACTGAGACTGATGGATGTAGAGGTGAGTTTTGACAGATTTTTAACAGTCACAGCTGAAAAAAGGGGTGGAGTTTGTCCTGACTGGCCTAATATTACACTACATATGTGAAAGTAAGACTTCTATTCAACAGAGGTTTGGTGGTCACTGGGCTCCGCTTGTGCTCAGAGAACTAGGGTTTCAGTGCATAACTTTCCAAATTAGAGCCATGCCTCATGATGTAAAGACAAAATCAGCTGTTAACCCACTGTCATAGCTGGCTTAACACCAAACCAAATAATGGCAATCTCACTTAAGTGTGCAGACAAAGATGGTTATTGGTGACAGCAACATGAAAAGATGGGGATCAAATCACAACAACAACAGCAACAATAATAATAATAATACACTAGTTGTCGATCTCTAAGTGTCAGCCCTGTGATAGACTGGCAACACCCCTACGACCTTCTTCAGGATAAGCGGAATAGATAACGGATCATACACTATCTGGACATGCATGGATAGAGACATACCTTGTGGCTGTGGTCATGTACTTCCTGGCCAGAAGTTCAAGGCAGTAGGCAGTGCTTTGATTGGCTACCTCTCCTAGGACAATACCCACGCATGCAGCCAACTCCAACTCATTACCTCGGATCAGACTTGACATGGCTAACTAAAAAATACACATACACACACATTCCAGCCACATTTTAAAATAATTTTATTAACAGTGAAGGATGCATGCAAATAAATGCTAATAGTGCCATGCACAGACTCTTGTGTACCTTGATGTTGTCAACAGCTAGGTGACAGCAGGCTGCCAGGACAGCACACCCATCCTGGAAGTACCACTCAGCCAACTCCTTACATACCTTATGGAGGAGACTGGACAGAGAAAGAAGAAATAAAGGCGGACATTATGGTCAAAGCTCACTAATATTTTGGGATTCATTTGAGACAGTTAAAAAATTTACCTAAAATTTATTTGCAAGGATGCTGAATTTATTTTGTTTTCTACAAAACTGAGAAATGAGCAAGTGAAGAGAAGCGGGTAACCCTGTCCCTAGGTATGAGGTTCTTTTTAGATGCTGTGAATGGTTGATCAATTTCTCCATAGGATATTTTTTTCTTTCCAATTGCACACAAGGGAGCACACTCGATAATCACACTATTGGGTTATTAATATTGAGTGTGAGCCACATACAAAAAGTATTGGGAGGAAAACTGTGTATGTAGCCTTATTTTGACAAACAGTGTTTTAAGCATTCAGCTGTACAAAGGAGGCGGATTACGCTGCAGGAGATGTTTAAAAGGCTTTTGATACATTTTCCACTGCAGAAACATCTGGATTCCACCGGAAGTACAACTGGAAGGTTCAAGCGTTGCTTTCCCTCAGAGTATACTGTGCATATAGTATTTTAATTTTTTAGTGTTGCCCAGCTACTAGGTTACATCAGTGCAGGACACACTAATACCATATGCCAGTGTTGAGTGGAAGTTAAGCAATATGCTTCATTATGCTCCCAAATATTAAGCTCTAGGCCTATTCAAAGGTTGCCATAGTGATGTCTGGGTCATCAGCCTTTTCATCAATATTCTGCCAGTTTCAAATATGGTTCAATTTGCCAACAAATGTAAATTAATAACAGAAAATTAGCATGAGTGAATTTCAGCTTTACCCCTGGTATTGTTGTCTGTTATCCACATCGTTAGTTGTGTGATTGACTGGGGAGCTTTGAGGTGCGCGGATGTTCCCTTCACATGCTCCCTGGAAATAAGAAACATTATTTATGTCATTTCTAATCAATATTATCACAACTTCACTGCATTTCCTAACCTCTCTGTCTTTTTCTCCCTGTTACTCCTCCACCCCTATATAGAACTACTGTTACTATTACTGTCAGCTCATCACCCCATCAGTGTCTCTGTCCCCTTCCTTTGAGTACCTGTGCTATTAGTAAGGCTTCAAGCAATTGTCCTCTGCCAGTGAAGAAAGTTACGACTTTTTTTATGTCTCCTATGGCAATGCAATATGGGATAGCATCATCATTATCCTCATCCATCAGCTGGTCAGCTCTCCTGTGACATTGACATACAAAATACACAAATAACAAAACCAGAGTTAACATCAGTTTGACTTTTTGAGATGGAGAGTGTTAAAAGCAGCCAGCTCTGGTTAGAATCAGATAAGGTGCTTTTCCTTCTGGTTGTGTTTGTGTAAGAGAGTTTGCATAGTGTGTGATTCCTGTTGCAATTACTGCCATCAGTTGCTATAGCTGCATGGACTGTATGTTGATTCAAGGGCGCCCTCTGTTAATGGCAGCTGGGAAGCACTGCCAGATCATGAAGGACATAGGCTGTAAGTGCAGCGTAGTGTACAGATTGCAGGGCGTGTATTATTCTCTGTATGTTTCCTGTAAGAGTATATATGCACTGTGACATATAGAAATGTTGCTGAGAAGTGTAACGAGTGGGTATGATGTATTGTCAAATGTTAAAATAAGTCATAACAAGGAAGGGCATACCTGCTAAGCTAGTGAGCTGCTGTGCTAACATCACTTGCTCTTCTCTTGTAGTGTGCTATGTTTGATCTACCCATGACGAGCCAACGGTACAAATGACTAGTACACATTTTATGTTCTAGACAATAAATGCTGATCTGCAACAACAACAGGCCTCCCAACCATCATTTACCCACATCAAACACAACGCAGAGTGACAAAGGGGGTGCTAATTGACAAGTTCCTGTGGCAGCTAACTGAGCTCAGTTACATTACCATGTAAAGCTAACATGTTTGTTTTGGTAACATTAGCAACCCATGATTTTATCTTCATATTAATTAATATAATTTAAATTTAGAAGCAATTCACATTAGTACTTTATTAGCAGCAACCAGAGCATTCTACTGGTTGGCCAAATTTACTCATTAGTCAGTTAACGCTAGCTTTGTAATGGAGGCTGCATTTTGTACAGTTTGTCATAACTAGACATCTGTAGTTTACAATCCCAAATCAGGAATGGTGTGTAAAATCAAAATTGAAAATAGTTATGTGTAAATCATCTGTGTCCTGTATTACATTGAAAACAATATCAGAACATTATTTGATGTGATACCTCATCAGCTTTGTTCTTTGTTCAAACTAAACACTCGCTTGCCTGCAAAATATTCCAAAATAATATTCCAATGTATTCATTTGTATATTGCCACTTGGAAACAAAGAGCAGCTAGGAGCAGCTCATAGTTTCAGTTTGTTTTGAGTCTCACTAGACCCTGTTTATGTGGCATGCATAGGATATCTCACTTTGCTGTGCACCATTTTTAGCTCATACATTGTTTTATTTATTACAGTTTTTAATTTATTATTATTTATTACCTAAAGTTATTTAGGGGCCGTATCCTGTTCTGCCTTTTTTTTCTCTTGCACATTATGAACTTCCCTTGCCACACAAGATCTCTGTTGCAAAAAATAATAATTAACAGTGGAATAATGAAATGGAATAAACAGTTTCCTGCAGTAGTATTTTGATGTACATTATCAACATGCCAAAAATTGGCTAAAATTCCCAAACAACAAGTCTTGTACAAGCTTCACGCTCTAAAAAAGCTCTACAAAAGACCACATGAAGCATGTGGGGGATGGACACATTAAAAGTAACAAATACTGGATGCATAATAATGCAGATTAGAAAAGCAGAAAATACTAGCCTCTATGAGTAGTAGTAGTTACCTTTTGTTGATACTGTGTCAAGGAAGTCAGGGCTGTTGCTGTTGAAGACAGAGTTTGTGGTTTTATCGTGGTAATATTGTTCCAAATATTTAGTTTACTGTTATGGCCTCATAAATTCCCATTATGTTGAATAAACACCTCTCTGACTCTATTTTGAAAATAGTGCAGTCTTTATTCTAGATTACTACACTGGATTGTGCTGTACTGTTTAAGTATTGCCCTTATTTTGTCCATCCCCTCTTCAAGTGCATTAGTACTGTGGCATTATGCACTGAGAAAGTCACTGAGACAGTCTCATATATTGCTGAGCAAACCTTCTTAACAGTCAACATGACACTACACACTTGTGTTTCACTTTAAGTGTTTATTTGAAAAGCTGAAAAAACAAACAGAAACATGGTTTACCTCTGCATTAACTTCTTCCAATATTTCATGGAAACTCCTGGTGCCACAGACAAAGCCCTCTCCCACTGAAACAAAAATACAAAGGCTCATACTCCTTTAATTCCATTGTCCATACATCAGTTTCTTTCTTTTCATTTCTGTCTTTTTCTGACAACAAAAATGCTATCACTACTGTGGCAGCACAGCGATGCAGTGGTTAGTATTGTTGCCTCACAGCAAGAAGGTGCCAGGTTCGAGACCCGGCCGACCTGGGGCTTTTCTGTGTGGAGTTTGCATGTTCTCCCTGTGACTCTCTGGGTGCTCTGGTTTCCTCCCACAGTCCAAAGACATGTAGCTTAGCTTGATTGGTGACTCTAAATTGCTTGTAGGAGCAAGTGTGTATGGTTGTTTGTCTACATGTCAGTCCTGTGATAGACTGGCAACTTATCTAGGATCCAGCCCCCCATGACCCTATTCAGGAATAACCAGTATAGATAATGGATGGCTGGATACTGTGATAAAATATACTTAAGGTTAAGAACACCATACCCTATTCAAACTCCTCTGTATGTGGTACTGGTATGTGCAGCTGTCTGTCTGCCCCTGCTGTGCCTCTCCACTCTTTCAGAGGTCCTGCGTACCTACCCTTTTCAATTGCAGGCTCCTCAGCTTCCACAATGACAGGCAAAGCAGTTTAGTGGTTTCATCGGCTTCATGATGGCCTTAACATTAACACTGGTGTTTTGATGACTACTAGAAAACTTTGCCTGACTTAAGGCCTTTATTTTTAGTATAATAAACTTAAATTTACATTTGCCATGGTATAAAAGGATAAGTAAAGGAACTATACAGTTAGACTAGTCAATGATTAAAGAATGTAGTAAAATATTAAAATGGTAAGTCACAAACAGGATCAGTGTCAACACAACATATCTCACTAGCATGTGATTCACATGCATTCAAGAGAAGAAAATGATTACACACACAGTGCCTACCTGTCCCAGTTCCACCATTAATTCACAGTATCGTTGAATTTGTCCCAGTCTCAGATGGATGTCTGCTGCTTCTTTCAGCCTCTCCTCCTTACTAGGAGCTCCGATACCTTCTCCAAATTTAGACATCTTGACTATTGTCAGCTCCTGGGCTTCAGACTGAAAGATAAAAAAACGATAAATGAAAGACAGAATCCCTTTGGAGCCCAAATACCTCCAGATTTAAACATCGTAAATACAGCCATGGACAAATTTATGGATACCCTTCCACAAAAAAACAGAAGAACCCACAATTTTCTCTGAAATAATGAGAAACTATCAAAAGTCATTATGTCAATCATTTATTCCATATTTAATAAAAATCAGACTTTGCCTTTTAAAACAAATGAACATGGCGTGGACAAAAATGATGGGTAGGTTGGCCCACCTTTCCGGAGTTAACTGCTCCAGCCATATCAGGATTAAAGGGTACCTTCTCCAAACTGCATGTTTCAGCTCATAGATGTTTGATAGGATTCAGATCAGGGTTCATAGAAGGTCACTTCAGAATAGGCCAGTGTTTTCTTCAGAAGCATTCCTGGGTGCTTTTAGTTGTGTGGTTTAGGATATTGTCCTGTTGGAGGACCCATGACTTGTGACTGAAGCAGAGCCCTCTGACTCTGGGCAGTATGTCTTCTTCCAGGGTGTCTTGATAGTCTTGAGATTTCAGTGTGTCATGCACAGATTGAAGGCACCCCATGCCAGAAACAGCAAAGCAGCATAACCAAGACATAACTGAGCCTCCTCCATGTTTCACATTGGGTATGGGCTTCTTTTCTGTGAAAGTCTCCTTTTTTCACCTGTGAACATAGAGCTGTTGTGACTTGCCAAAAAGCTCCAGTTATGTCTTATCTGTCCACAGGACATTCTCACAGAAGCACTGTGGTTTTCAATATGCATTTTAGCAAATTCCACTTTGACATTTTTACATTGTTCTTTCACCAGTGGAGTCCTTATGGGTCTTCTTCCATTGAGCCCAGTGTTGCTCAAAAAGTGACAGACAGTGCAATCAGACACTGACATACCTTGACCTTGGAGTTCAGCTTGTATTTCTTTGGAAGTCTTCCTTGGCTCTTTGTCCAACATTTGCTTTACCCATCTGTTGAATCTTGGGATGATCTTCCTCTTGCAGCCATGTCCAGGGAGGTCAGCTACAGTCCCATGGAACTTAGACCTCTCAATAATGTTTGCAACTGTAGTTACAGGAACATCCAGCTGCTCGGAGATGGTCTTATAGTCTTTACCTCTAATTTTCTTCTTCATCTCCTCAGATAATTTTCTCCTTAGCTTTCTGTGATCCATGGTTACTGTGGTGCACACTATGATACGAAACAGCAGGCAAATTAAGGTGATTTTCATCTTTTCTATGGAAGCCAACAGATCTCTACAGTCTAATTTAAATATCTTTATGAAATAAGCAATAATATATATCATACATCATTCCAGTCCCCAAGAAAAGCCCCATCAGTGGACTGAACGACTACAGACCAGTCGCCCTGCCATCTGTAGTTATGAAATCCTTTGAAAGACTGGTGTTGGCCCACCTGAAGGACATCGTAGACCCCCTGCTAGACCCTCTGCAGTTCGCCTACCGGGCAAACGGGTCAGTGGACAACGCAGTGAACATGGCACTGCATTACATCCTGCAACACCTCAACTCACCAGGGACCTATGCACGGGTCCTCTTTGTGGACTTCAGCTCAGCGTTCAACACCATCATCCCAGACATCCTCCACTCCAAACTGACCCAGCTCACTGTGCCTGCCCCCACCTGTCAGTGGATTGCTAGCTTTCTGACAGACAGGGAGCAGCGGGTGAGGCTGGGGGAAACTACATCCAGCACCCGGACAATAAGCACAGGCGCCCCCCAGGGATGTGTGCTCTCCCCTCTGCTGTTTTCACTCTACACCAACGACTGCATCTTGGAGGACCCCTCTGTCAAGCTCCTAAAGTTTGCTGATGATACAACGGTCATTGGTCTCATCCGAGACGATGACGAGTCAGCAAAGTCCTACAAGTTCCTGGGCTCCACTATCTACCAGGACCTGAAGTGGACGTCCAACATCAGTACCATTGTCAAGAAGGCACAGCAGAGGATGTACTTCCTGCGCCAGCTCAGGAAGTTCGACCTGCCCCAGGAGCTGCTGATACAGTTCTACAGATGAATCATCGAGTCTGTTCTCTGCACCTCCATCACTGTCTGGTTGGGTCAGCAACCAAACAGGACAAGTACAGACTTCAGCAGACAGTCAGGACTGCAGAAAAGGTCATTGGTGTGAGCCTGCCCTCCATGGAGGACCTGTACACCTCACAGGTCAAAAGGAGGGCGGAGAGGATCACTGCAGACCCCTCACACCCGGGATACAATCTATTTGAACTTCTCCCCTCTGGACGGCGTTACAGGTCACTGTGCACTAAGACAACCAGGCACAGAGACAGTTTCTTCCCCCTGGCTGTCACTCTGATGAGCACTTAACCAATGACCATATGATTGGACAATAAACCTCAGTGCAATACCTGTAAATATATACATTGTACAGATTATACAGACTCATACAGGTCTCTAGTACTCTGTTTTAATTACTCTATTTTTATCCCTACTTATCTCATTACAAAGAACATTCCTTTGTTGTCTGCATTGTTACTGTCTGTTCATACTGCTTATTCTGCATTGTTTGCACTTTCTGTTGCTTGTAAATACTGCTTATTTTTGTTATATTACACAGCCTTATGCTGGTTTGCTGTTTGCACATTGAGAGCCGATGCACCTGTGTCTAACACACCTGGCCAATAAAGGAGATTCTGATTCTGATTCTGCAGGTATACATCAGACAATTGCTTTTAAATTCATCAGTTTTCAGGAAGAACGTAGAATTGTTTCAGCGAGCTGAAAGGGCACCAACAAATTTGTCCACATCTGTACTATCTCCAGATGAACTTCAGCTGAACTGAATACAAGAAATGTTTAAATATTAAGAAAGGAACAGTTGATCATGTTGTTGTATAATCATAGTTAGCATGTGCCTAAGGGTTAGCTATAAGAGTAATTCCATGCTGTAGCTGAGCAGGTACTACAAAAATATGTCAATTATTGAGTAATTATTATTGAATTATTGTAAACTAGATAAAGATAAAGCAACTATATTTATTTGAGAGACAGACATAAAGGTAATGGTGGTTTTCCATTCAAACTGTATGTTTTGTAAACAGTGTGAACCAAGTGTAGTTCTCCTGTTATTATTTTAAAAAATTATTATATTTATTCAGTGTGTACACAGTGTAAATACAGAACTATATGTTCTGTATACACAGTGCTGCTCCTTATTCCTGGCCAGGTTAACATGTATGGAGTGCAGCCCCTCTCTCCTCTAAGCAGAGACTGACACAGAGCAAAATGCAGTGAAATTAAAGCAGGTTAATCTGTGTCAACCTGTGAGGTTATGTCAGGTGACGGTTCAGGGAAGCACAGGGTGTGCCGCTCATTAGCTTCCCACAATGGAAACATGGTTATAATGTGCAACTGGAACACTGTTGTCCTCACTGACAGATTACTGTGCTCTGAATGAGATGTACATGCCTGCTAATAGAGCTAGCTTGGTTTGATAATAAGCACTTACATCTCTGAAAACAGTCAGAATAAATTCTAAATTGGCATTACCTGAATAGACTGACCACGTATTTTCAATCTAAGTGGTTACTTTGTCACCTGAGAAAATCCATCCATCCATCCATTTTCCTCCACTGAGAAAATGTCAAAACTTAAGAATGTAGCATCAATATGATGAAAAACAAACAGCTTTAAGCCTGACTCCAAATCTCTGCCATCAGGCTCTCACCCAGCTGTCACTGCATAAAGTAGATCTTTCCCCAACTTTGGGCTATCACCTCGCTGAGCTCCTTCAGTCGCTGTCTCACACATCAGGGTGTACTGAGTGACAGCACTCGGTTTCCATTGACAATGAATGGGCAGCTGTCACTAACACAGGGCTTTGTCTCCATATGTAATGAGAGTGCTCAGCAGTGCAGCAGCGCACTTTGGCCACAAGGGGGCTCACATATACTCAACAGCCTCTCCAGCACTCACAGTGGTGAAGAATCTTTTTAAAATCCTTGTGATCTCTCATGGACTGCCTGTTTCCATTACCAAAATTTGTGACTCTCGGTTTTCAGATCACTTGCCTGTTTTATTCAGTGTTGCTGCTCTGTCACTGGTAGACAAACCTTTTATTCCTACTTCTTTTACAGCAGAAGAGTTTTCTATTCATTTTAAAAACTCTGGTTTGTATCTGGTAGATGATGTCTCCTCATATGAATCCTGAGGAACTAGTGAGTTCATTAACTACCACTTGCCAGGACATGTTGGATTTCATCGCTCCTCTTTGTATGAATACTGAGGAACTATTGAGTTCAATAACTACCACTTGCCAGGACATATTGGATGTCATCGCTTCTCTTCGATGCAGACCAGCCAAATTGCAAGTAGTGCCTTGGCTAAACAATTCTATTTGGGCACTTAGACAAAGATGTCAGCAAGCTGAACATAAATGGAGCAAGGGTAAACTTCACGTTTCTCTCTGCCATTTCTGGGGTTGTCTCTCTGACTATCAGAAGGCTGTGAAATCTGCTAAATCGAACTATCTGTCCAACATTGTTGTCAATAATCGTCATAAACCTTGGTCTTGTTCAGTACAATTAATTCTGTTATCAACCCATGTAACCTTGCTTCTCATCCTGAGGCATCATTAGCAGTATGTGAGGGTTTTCTTCAATGTTTTACTGATAAAGTCACTAGCATTAGGCAGTCCTCCAGTTCTACTAATCCTGACCCAGCTGATATTCCTCTGCATACTGCTGTCTTTGATCGGTTTGAGCCTCTATCTTTGCCTATGCTATCTGAACTGGTTCACCAGATGAAAGCATCTCACTGTTCTTTGGATTATTCGCCGACTAGATTGTTTAAGGATGTTTTTGACTCTGTTGGGCCTAGCTTTATGGCTCTAATTAATTTATGTTTAAGGACAGGCTCAGTTCCAGATGCTTTTAAAAAAGTGATTGTCCAGCCTCTTCTCAAAAAGTCAAATCTTGACCCTTTAGTGTTCTCTAATTTTAAGCCAGTCTCTAAATTATCTTTTATGTCTAAAGTTCTGGAGAAGATTGTTTTTATCCAACTCCAGTCTTTTTTGGCAGGCAATGGCATTGAGGAGCAATTTCAATCTGGTTTTAAATCAAAACATAGTACTGAGTCTGCATTATTAAAAATCAGTAATGATATTTTGTTGGCTAGGGACACCGGGGATTCGGTTTTATTGGTGCTTTTATATCTCACTGCTGCCTTTGATACAGTGGATCATGAAATCCTCCTATCTCCTTTGGAGCAGTGTGTAGGAATTCAAGGTACTGTTCTTAACTGGTTTCGATCTTATCTCACTAATAGAAGTTTTACTGTTAATATTGGTTCCTGTTCCTCCTCTTCAACAATCCTTTCCTGTGGTGTCCCCCAAGGATCTGTGCTTGGCCCTATTCTGTTCTCACTGTGCATGCTTCCATTAGGATCTGTCTTAAGGAAACATGGCTTTTGTTTTTACCGTTATGCAGACGGCATTCAGATATACTTACCATTGAAGGCAACGAGAGGGATGTCATTACAGCCATTGTTTGACTGTTTGACAGACTTGAAATCATGGCTGGCACTTAACTTTTTAAATGTTAACGAAAATAAAACTGAGTGTGTGCTTTTTGGAGACTTGGTGAACTTAACGTCTTCTGACCAGGGTCTGGGCCCCGTGGCTCGTCATCTGAAGTCGACAGTAAAAAACCTAGGGGTGATGTTTGATGGCGAGTTAAGGTTTAATAAGCAAATTAACTCAGCTGTGAAATCTAGCTTCTTTCACCTCAGGTTGTTAAGTAAAGACAAGTCATTCCTTTCTTTTAATGATTTTGAGATTGCAATCCATGTTTTTATCACCTCCTGCCTTGACAATTGCAATGCTCTATACTATGGTGTTAACCAGTCCTCCCTCTCTCGTCTTCAAATGGTTAAAAACGCTGCTGCTCGTCTTCTGACAAGTACCAGAAAATTTGAGCATATAACCCCGGTTCTGGCTTCTCTCCACTGGCTTCCAGTCCATTTAGAATTGATTTTAAACTGTTGATTTTTGTTTTTAAGGCTGTTAATGGTTTGGCACCATCTTACCTCACTGAATTAATGCATTGGTACAAACCTACAAGGTACCTCAGATCTTCAAGCCGGTTTATTTTAGAGGCTCCTATGGCCAGATATAAACATTGGGGTGATCGTGCTTTTACTGTTGCAGCCCCTAAATTGTGGAATAGTCTACCTTTTAATGTTAGATCAGCTACTGACCTGACTACTTTTAAATCCTTGCTTAAAACATATTTATTTGGCTTGGCTTTTAATGCACAGTAGGGCCTGATGCATTCCTTTTAATCTAATTTATTGAATGTGTGTCATCTGTGTGTCTGACTTATTGTTTTATTTTTGCACTGAATCTATTTTATTTAGTTATTTATCGTGATTTTATTTTGTCTATGTAAAGTACTTTGGTCAACTGGATGTTGTTTTTAAAGTGCTATATAAATAAATTTGATTTGATTTGATTTGAAAAATTCCTGCATTCCAATTATTATACAGATCAGCACCAAAATCTAATCAATTGTTCCATGGCCCATACACTACCTCTCCAAAAAAAATGCCATCAAAATCCATTCTTAACATTTTGAGTTATCCAGTTAAATAATAAACCAACAAACAGGTAAAAATACAACCCCTGCCCTCGGCAGAGGTAATAATTTAATGAATTTTAGAATCATAATGTATTTATTAACTTCTCTATAGCTGAGCGGCTTGTAAAAAACCTTCACTGTGTGGTCTCCCTAGGTTTTTGCACATGATGGCTTTTAGGTGATTAATCAGAGTGGCTTACTGTTTTAAACTTGAGCAGGTGCTTCATGTGCATCACTCCTTTGCTGTAGCTGGCTGGTAGCAATGAGTCGTCCTGGCCGTTAATGACTGACACCAGGTCCCACAGGTTACTGCTGCCTCCTGGAGGCTGCCACAGGATAAAGTAAACAAATTTGGCCATAAACACATGAAGCATGCACACACACACTCACACAAACAAATTAATAACACTGATTCACCAATGAAAAACTATGTTTGATGTATTTGTTTACATTGGCATAATTTTCAACATTTCATTGACTTTTTTTCTAGCAGTGTTTAAAATTTGCATGTATCAGTGTCTCAGAATATGTTTTGCTGTTGTAGACTTCTTTAGGTAAGCATAAACAAAGCATATGAAGGAGAGAGGCTGTTGTTAGGTGGAACAAACTTGGAAGAATTGAGCTTCCTCACTTTTTCACTATCCTGCAGCCTCAGACCCATTAATCAACCAAATGATTTAAAATATATGGTGTACCAGCAACAGAAATAATATGCTAACAAGACATTTAAATATATTTACATTTTCTACTTGTATTTGTGAACTGATTTCTAGATTTTCAGTTCAAACTACTTTGATGTGCAAAGGTTCTTATTAAAACAAACTCCCATGTAAAAGGCTCCAGGAGTAAAATGTACAGTACAGACATTTAGCAGCAGAAGCACATTACATGTTTGCAGACCTAATCTACAATCCTTGCTCTAGTTTTGTGTTGCATCCTCTAAGACAAGCTGCTGATAATACAGACTCTGTTCAAAAGCACTCATCAACTTTGACAGAGCATGAATGTAACAGATTGAATTAGGTGCCATATTATCACCATGTCACCACTAATAATTAAGCATTCAGAACGTAGTTACCAAAAAGCATTCGGAGAACCAGCGTAGCTTCTTGGCCTTGATGTCTAAGCTCAGTTTGTCAAGCTCCTGTTTGATGTCTCGAGACACTTTACCACAGAGCAGTGGAGGGCAGCCAGGAACCATTGCTGTGTCTGCAGAGACACACAAGTGCCACAGTTTGGTGAGGATTTAGAACAGAATGTCATAAACCAGAGCAGGCCAGGCCTGTTCTCACCTGTGTTTCCAATGATCTTTTCCCAAGGCTGATCAGTGAGGATGTTCAACAGCAGTGGAGAGATGAGCGGTGTGAGAGACCACAGCCTGACTGTGCTGTCTCTACTACAGCTGGCCATGGTGAACGGACGACTCTGGTGGCATGTTAAACCTACAGTTCAACACACACACAGTTTGATGAATGGATTTAATGATCTGTCACATTGAGCTTGTGTGATGTGCAGGGATACTTGCACAGAAGGAAATCTTCAGTGGAGAAGAAGATAAGAATCAGAATTTAATGAAGCCATGTGTTTCTGTTCTGACTGAAATATATATAATGCAATAGATGCCCTTGTCAGAAATAACTGAATGTCATGCAGTGCCTTTCTACAGCAATAGAAAATTGTGTTTGCTGTATAATGCATGCTATTTGAATCTAAATTAGCTCATATTTATCTAACATAATATCATCTAACCTCATTCATCACATATCCTCCACTTGATACCCAGCATTAATAGTCTAGTAGGTTGTTCTTTTAATGATATTATACTGTCTTACCGTAGACATCAGCTCCATGGTCAAAAACTGTATCTAGACATGTGCCATCTCTTGTATCCCACACTCTGATTGTATAATCCCAAGAACCTACAAAATAACATAACATTTTACAATTGACTGTGGTTAGAACAAATTATGTTAGCATAGTCGCATCTCTCCCTGTGCTTGTGTGGGTTCTCTCCGGGTACTCCGGCTTCCTCCCACAGTCCAAAGACATGCAGCTTAGGTTGATTAGCGACTCTAAATTGCCTGTAGGAGTGAGTGTCAGTGTGGGTGGTTGTGTCTGTCTCTAAGTGTCAGCTCTGTGATAGACTGGCGACCTGTCCGGGATGTACCCCGCCTCAGTAAAGTACCTACTCTACTCTACTCTACTCTACTCTCACCCAGTATCAACTGGGATTGGCTCCAGCCCCCGCTGTGGCCCTTGTTAGGATAAAAGATATAGATAATGGATAGATAGTCCCATCACTGCACAATGTACACCTACCATTATAACACTACTAATCTGAAACATCGCACCATACAACTTATAAATTATGACTGGGTCTAATACAAGTCATAATTATTTTGGATCTCAAACAAGACTGTGTCAGAGAGCAGTAAGAGAAAAATGTACTTTATCCTCACTACAAGCAATTTGTGTCTTGTGCCACAAAGATTGGTAATATATGACTGGCTCTGTGCAGATAACTGCACACTAAGCTTCCACAATTCATGTATCTAACTGAGGTTTCCATGTTTTACCCTTTTATTGATTTTATAAATCAATCATGGTCAATATAATTTAGCTTTTTTGACAAAAAACCTTTACTGTCAAAGTGAAAACTGGTTTCTACAAAGTAATGTCAATTAAATAAAAATATGTAATGTGTAATTAGTAGATGACCTTTGGCTGCAATCACAGCACTGACTCTGTGTGGATAGTTCTCAGTCAGGCTTGCACATCTGGACACTGCAATTTTACTCCATATTTCTTTATAACACTGCTCAAGCTCTGCCAGGTTGCATGGGGATCGGGCGTGAACAGCGCTTTTCACATCCAGCCACAAATTCTTTATTGGATTGAGGTCTAGGCTTTGACCTGGCCACTCCAGAACACTCACCTTGTTGTCTTTAAACCATTTCTGTGTAGCTTTCGCTGTATGCTTTGGCTCATTGTCTTGCTGGAAAATAAATCTTCTCCCAAGCCTAGTTTTCTTGCAGACTGAATAAGTTTGTCCTCTAGGATTTTCCTCCTCCCAGTCACTTGAGACACAATTACTGCACTTTTGTGATTCCCATTTCACTAATTGTGAGACTACTAGCACCAACTGGCTGGACCTCTGTTGCATTAGGTCAGTCATTTTAAAGGGGGTCAATATTTATGCAATCACAGTGCTACTATTGAATGGTATGCCACTGTTACATAAACAAACACATAATACAGTAGTATAATATATAGTTTCAGCTCCTTCCTGAAGTACTACATCAGCTGTAACTAACAACTAATGTTTGTAAGTGAAATTCCAATGTATAATTTGCTCAGATATGGAGGACCACAGAAACCTGTATTTCCTGATATCGCAGTTTGTTCCACACCCACTAGATGTCGCAAATGAGCTGTATTTTACTGTCGGTACCTAAAGTCCAGCCATTCATCCATTATCTATACTTCTTATTCCTGAATGGGGGGGAGATGGAGTCTATCTGCCACCATCTGTCATAATGCTGTAATTTTAAAATCACTGTAATCCATTAACTACTTATTTCTCTGTCAAATTTTACCTTACATTTTTAGAGGTTACAGTGAAGCTCTCAGCTAAACAATGCACCTTTGGCTGCAATCACAGCACTGAGTTTGTGTGGAAATGCAAAAATGGTAACAGCATCGTGTTACTGAAAAGCTTAAAAATGCAAATATACAGTGACATAAATGCGTACTGGTTATATGATTAGACAGTCAGAAAGTCTGTTTGTAACACCCATTGCTTTGGTAGTGGTTTACTGGGTTTATTTCTGTCGGCATGTTCGGACTGCACTGGATAGACATGCCCTGACAAGCAAGACACTGATAACATACTGATCACTAAACATCTGGTATAAAAGAAGATAGCCAGAAAATCACCCCGTACTTGTGGTGACATTACCTGAAATGAGTAGGTAAGGAATCTCTGTGTTCCACATCAAGCCTCTGACTGGAGCTGTATGACCACTCAGCACATTGATACATGCATCCTGTGTGTAGTCCCATATACGAACAGTACTGCACAGACAGACACACAGGGGTTCTCTTTGAGTTCATTTGTAATGATTTCTTAAATGCCTAATCTTTTTTCTTCACCATATAAAAAGCAGATGCATTCACATGTGTGACTGTTATAAATGACAAATGATCAAATCAATGTCCACACTTTGTAATTTGCTCATTTACTCTATATGACTTATGCTCACAGTTTCTTGTTGTTTTTGTGCCTTATTCCTGCAGTGAAGCAGTTTCAGTGTTCATCTCAACCATGAGAAAAAAAACAGCCTGCAGCACGCTGTGGTCTCTGTCTGCACTCACCCATCATCTGATCCAGAACACAGTATTCCCTCTCTGAGTGGAGACCAGCGAACATGGAATACTTTAGCTAAGTGCCCAGTGAAGACCTTCAGAGGCTGATCAGAGCTGGTGGCCAGGTAGTATACCCGAACATTTTTATCCTCACAGCCTGTGGCTATCATATCCCTGCAGAGAGAGAGAAGGAGGCAGGAACATATGTGAAATCCATGGACAGTATGAGTGTGCTTGAACATCACTGTAAACATGGTCGGAGTCTGTTCGATTTTGCATTGACAGTATTTTTAGGAGCCACACCAATGTTCAGCTGATGTGTTTGGCACCTCTCTTGTTCTTATGTAGAATATCTTTCTCTGTATTTCATCTATATTCCCCTCTCCCACATACAGTTATCTCCATCCTTTCTTGCAAAGACAGATTTGTTAAAGGTATAAAAAGACAGATGCTGAACACATTTGAACCTATTTCACCGGTTTTTGTTGTTGTTGTTTATTTTGCTTCACTCCTATTAGCCTTCAGTCCTGCTTTGTTTATCAGGTAATATCTTGTAACTGTGGCTGACTACTGTATATATAAACTGTTCACATAAGAGAAATAAGTAAAGTGATAATTATCCGGTCTGCCATTTGTAGCCAGGTTCTGCATGAGGTAACTGTCAACAGATGGACTGATGTCTTACTTGTTGTTCTGGCTCCAGTCACAGCCAAACACAGCAGCAGGATGTTTGTACTTATGGAGGATTTTACCATCAATGGTCCGAATGATACTGATGTCAAAACAAAATAAAACACATAAGACTCTCTCTGTGTATAAATATATAGTTTTATTTTTTCATAAATAAGTCAATCAGGAAAGATGAGTACTTACCAGAATCCGTCTCCACTACAGGTGGCGATCCTCTTGGAATCCTTATGGCTCCATGATATACAGAATATACCATTCTTACCATGCTGGTGGAAGACAGAAAGGTCAACATAGCCATCATCTTTGCCAAGCTGGAGTTAGATGCATTACTTAAGGCATAGTTTTGCAAGGATAAAATAATAACATTTCTTCAGCTGGTATAGAAACAACATTTTACAACTGGAGCAGGTTTTTTTATTGTTAGTATAAGAGAGGGGAGCAATCATATTTTAACTTATTTGATTAAACTAAGCAATACTCGGGTGAATTTCATAAATTAATGATTCACAGGTGAATTAGTTTGCACTTATAGTCAAAGTAACCTCATTAAAGCGAGTGATGATCTTTCCTTTCCTGACATCCCAGATGAATGCTCCATTTCGAGATGTCGCTCCTGCAATGCAATTCAGGTCTCCTTCAAAACACACACAGACAGAAGGTCAGCAACTTTCATATGAAGAGGATACACTTTACTGAAATATTGCTAACTAACCGGTTTGTGTATGTACTTGTCTTTTGCGGGCGGGGATGTGTGAGTGTTGTGTTACATGTATGAATCACCTACAGTGACTGACAAGCATGATGTGTGTATGCGTGTGTGTGTGTGTGTGCGTGCGTGTAGAGGTGGAGTTCCTGTACCTGGCGCCCAGGACAGGGAGTAAACCACTCCTTCATTTCCCGGGGAGGTGTAAACAGCTGTTAGTGTGTTTGTGTCCCAGATTTTGATGGTTCCATCAAAACTAGCTGTTGCCAGCAGGTTGGGATCATCTGGCTTAAACTTACAGTCAAAGATAGTCTCTACATGACCCTAGAAGCAACAGAAAACCAGAGCGAAAGAGCAAAGAAATCAGAAGACAAAAACACAGCAAAAGTGTATGTACTGTATGTGTAGGCTGTTATAAGATACCAAGTCTCGTAGGAAGTCCCACTTTTTGGCACCCATGTCATAGAGGCCCACCCCTCCATCCATGAAGCAGCACACAGCATGGCCAGGAGGCAGAGAGAAGGAGCGGTTCTGTGACAGAGTTGGGGGAGGTACCGCCTCACTGGTGGAACTGGTGTATTGACTTTTACTGGGAGAACAGGAACTTGGAGCTGTGGAATAAGTCAAAGGAAAAAAATATACAGTGTCTAGTGTCAAGAAAATCATCTTGACATTTCGTAACATTCAGTCACCTTATTTCAAGCATTTTAAACTTGTTCTTGTAAGAATGTATCCACTGCAATTTGTGGTTTATGGACTTTTGAGAGTCACACAACAAGTCAAACAGGTTACCTTTCTTGACAAGAGGGGATTGGAGGACATGCAGAGCATGAAATCCGGTCTTTTTCAGTTTAAAGCTGTCCAAAGGAGTGGAGCGAGATACATTCCATACCCTCAATACTCCAACCTGGGAGTCTGACACACACACAAAGGCAAATCAGTTTAACTATTTCAAAAGTATCATCATGGTTTTAAAACAAATGTACTCATTAATACGATGTATCTGTAAAACACAGGCAGATGGCCCACATACCAAATGACTGGCATGTTGAAAGGCAAGTCTACATTTTAAAGACAAATATTCTTTTTACTTCACTACATTTAGTTTAGAACTGTAGTTACTAGTTATTTTTCAGGACCAAATTAATACAAAAACTATAGGTGGAAAATTCACAAGTTACCCAGCAGTATTTCAGATTATAAGAATATAAGATAGTTAAATTAATTCCACCTTTACCAGCTGCAACATTAAATGTGATAAACAAAATAATGCATCAGTAATTATAATACAATAATATGAGATACAGGAATGGGAAATGTGCCATTCTGCATAATGAGCCCTTTTACTTTTAGTACTTTAAGTATGTTTTGATGCTGATACTTTTGTATTTTTACTCAAGTAAAATGCAGCACTTTTACTTGTAACAGAGTATTTTTACACTGTTGTATTTGTACTTTTACTTAAATAAAGGATCTGAGTACTTGTTCCCCCGTAGCAATAAACACATCCTACATAACAATATACAGCCTTTACCTCCAGTGATGAACATGCCTGGTGCAGAGGGGACCCAGGCCAGACACTGAACTGATGCAGCAGCTGAGGGGAAGCAGAAGGACGTGATACATGTCAAGGCCTCGCTGTCCACCAGCCTGATCCCATTATGGAGGTTAGACACTATGGTAGAGACAGAGTGTTCATCATTTGGTATCTTTGGTTGCAGTTATAGTCACAGAGATTTTTGTAATAACAATTTACTGGATGGGTTACATATCCATCCATCCATCCATCCATTATCTATACCGCTTATTCCTGAATATGGTCGCGGGGAGGCCAGAGCCTATCCCAGATGACACTGGGTGAGAGGCCCAGTCCACCCTGGACAGGTCACCAGTCTATCACAGTGCTGACACTTAGAGACAGACAACCACACACACACTCACACTCACTCCTATGGGCAATTCAGAGTCACCAGTCAACATAAGCTGCAGGTCTTTGGACTGTGAGAGAAAGCTGGAGTGCCCAGAGAGAACCCACACAGGCACAGGGAGAACATGCAGACTTTGCACAGAAAGTCCCCAGGTTGGCCGGGACTTGGACCCAGAACCTTCTTGCTATCTGCAGCACTGCTGTGCTGCCAATGGGTTACGTAAATACACAAAATGTTGTGTTTTTATTAATAGCAGTTTAAAGTTATCTTTTTTAAGGCTTACACCTTTACTGTTGTTATTTTGGGGAGAAAATTAGTTACAGAGAGACAGACAAGAAACAAGGGAGACAGAGAGGAGGCCTGCCACATAAGTCAGTGGTCAGACTTGAGCTGCCGACATCGGGCACTTAGTGTGCTACATGTTGTGCCACACCATAACCGTTCAGCAATCGAAGCACCAGGTTACTAGAATGTTATGTCATGGTACTAACCTGTAATTACTCAACAAAAACTTGAAATAACAAAGCCTTGGTAATGTTGTTATTATTTTGTCTAACCTAGTAAATAGTCAGTTGACAAAAGGTCCCATTCCAGAGCACTAACTGGATCCTCTTCATCCGTCCCCTCTAACGACTCTGGACGCAACACATGCTTTTGGCTTTTATTCCCTAAAAAGAGGCAACAGAGGGAGATTAATAAAGATGTGTGCTTGCAGGAACACGACTCTGTTTATGCAGAGCATAACAAGTCTCCTCCAAGCAAGATGTCTGTCTATTTGAATTCAACTTTTAATGAGCTGAGATAAACTGTTACTCTCAGATGTCCATCCTTACCTGGCTGAAAGATAGATAGACTGCCATCTGTGTGTCCAAACACCAGTTTGCCCTTCTTGCTGGGGTGCCATCTGAAGAGACAGATATCAGATAGGAAGGAGTGGGCTTCTTTATGCACTGTAACCCCAGGGTCAGGACCTCCATAGACCCAGATATACAGTGGCCCACGCTGGGAGACAAACGCCACTCCGTCAGCTGAGTTCCAGCACCAACTGACTGATGCAGGGACACCTGGGGAGACAGAGGAGACATTGTAATACGGTATAGGTGGAGGACATTGCAAAAATCTGATCTTGAACACTCCACTACATTGTCCATTTACCTTTAGTATTGTCCAGCCTTGCTACAGCCCTTTGCTCTGTTACATTCCATATGATGAGCAGGTTATCAGCAGAAGCTGATGCAAACAAATCGGGGTTGTCAGGACACCAGCTGATAGCTGTTATGGTCTTCTTGTGTTCTGACATGATAGATCTCAACTTAAATTCATTGTATTGTTGGTCCAACTACAAGAAAGAGATTGAAAGAGGACAAGGAATTCAAAGAAAACCAACAGCTCTGATCTTGTCCTGTTATGAGTTCAACATAAATTCTGCAATGACATGATTTTATGAAACCTCTTTGTGGTACTGAATGCATGACTGTAAAGATTTTGGGAGCTCATTCTGTCCAGACGTCTAAACACTTGAAACATTAGACAGGTACAGTGCAGTGACTGAACGATGTAAATAACTGAATTTGGGGATTTCAATACAGGATGCTGTGTATTATTATAATGTATGAGGTTTGCAGCACCCAGCACATATGTACTTTAGTTAACTGCCTGTGCAATGTACTACACTGTACTAGGTCAGTTATTCATATGTTACCAGTGAGCTCACATTTCCCATGACACATGATGAAAGTTAAGTTTCAGTGGTGAATTGAACAATAAGATATCAGAGCTGCTCCAGCAGGTAACCTCTAGAGCATAATGCCACCTCTGATTTTAAACCTTTACCACCTGCATGGACACAAATCCACATGTAGTTGGGTCACCTGGTAAATGTATATGGCCAATGTAGCACAGTAGGCGAAGCGGTCTCCACTAGCAGCACACACATCTTTATTCCAGGGTTGACATCCTGCTGCCAGCAAGCCCACCTGCTTCACCTTGGCCATCCTCACCTAGAGACACATAAACACATGCATGACACTAATGATGTTAATCATCCATCCATTAGCTATACCACTTATCCTATAGGGTCGCGGGGGAGCTGGAGCCTGCCCCAGCCAACACTGGATGGGAGGTAGGGTCCGCCATGTACACGTCTCCAGTCTATCACAGGGCTGAAAAACAACCACACACACTTACATTCCCACCTAAGGGCAATTTAGAGTCAATCATCTAACTCTCATGTCTTTGGACTGTGGGAGGAAGCTGGAGGAAACCCTTACAGGCACCGGGAGAACATGCAAACTCATGAGGTTCACACCCACCACCTCGATATCTGTTAGGACAGTGCCAACTATGTGCTAGCTATGTTATATTTAAGTTATTTTACAAATACAAATCCAGAGCTTTTCCACACCTCTTAGTAATATGTTATACTTTCTGTGTTTTTACATCTTCCTTAATATTGCTTTAGTGCCTATGGCTATGTAGACAAGCAATAGTTTAACTAATCTAAATACACTAATAGCAGTAATAAGCAAATGTGCATTTTTTCACATAACTTACTAATAACTAATCTTCCCCAGAGTCTAAAGATCATTTGTTCATTGTGTTTTTATTATGCATTGTTATGTGTTGTATCATTGTGCAGTTCAATATGACACCAACGACAGTACTCAGAATAATCAGCAGATCCACAGGTTAGAGAGAATAAGATGATTAAAAAAGAGAGATGTGTAGAGAGGATTTATTCTTATGTGCCGTGATTGGCTAAGACTGCTGCTTATCTACGACTGAATACTGTTACTGTGAATCAGCGACTGAATGATGTCCACTCAGTTGCTACCCAGCCTAAAACCAAGAGCTTTAAAAAAACCCAACAGAAAATGTCATTTCCTTTGACTGCTGACCTAAGACTGCCCTAGTTAACACATTTGCTAATTGAGTTTAATCACTTAGGCTTTCACAATAAACAGGGTTTTTGAGGCATCAAACTGAAATAAAGAACTAAGGCCAGGGATTCCCTATCAAAGGTAATCTTCAAAAAGCTTTTGACCAGTTACCCTCTAACCTCTTCTTGTAAGGTGCAAATTGGTTGATTTACATATCAATTTCTCACTGTCCACTCTTTTTCATTACATAATGATGTAATCATCTGAACAGTGGTCAAGTGCAGTTGTCACATTAATGACTGCATTGCACATGCTGCAGGAACATGCAGTGATTTTTTTAGCTTAAATTTTGGAAAAAAGACAAGGCTTTGCTCTCTACTTCCTCTAATGTAATGCTAACATCCTCTGGGAAAATATTCTCTTGATTTTTCATTTCAGTTTCCCTTTTCTTTTTCTGTTTCTTGTAGGGTTTGAATGTAAATCTTTATCTTCTGTACTAAAGAATTTATGATCCCCAAGCGATGTGTTACACAGCAGAGTTAATTTGATGACAAAGTGGCACTACCGTTTTGACCTTTTTAATTTAGGAAGGTTTTAAGAACAGCCACTACTTGACATGAGCTGAAGGACATCAAGCATCAAGAAAACACCAGACTGATTAAATGGCACTAAACGTTGTTTTGCATACTTAAATTATTATCTTCATGAATGCTATTACACCTAAAACAATTTCTTGCTCTGACATGTTATAATGTCTGCCATTAAAAACGCCAATTAAAAGTAAATGTGTTTCCAGGAGACAGACTTGGTTCACACTCACCCAGAAAAACAGCAGGAAAACAGGGAAAGGAACATAACAGTTTAAAATTGATCAGCTGGCTTTTAACTGTGCACATAGTCCCTTGGCTGGTTTGAGTAGCTCTAGGTATGGCTAGTCTTTATTGGCCTTGAGCACGGTTTGGTCATTAGGCACATAAGGTAACACAATCACAAAATCTGACTGACAGATTAAAGTTGCACATCTATAAATATAATACACCAGCTGTCGTTGCAGCTGCAGTTCATTCATTCATTTGCACTAAAGGATCAGTTTTAACCCAGGTGCATTATTAACGTGTATTTCACCAAAACCGCGCTCAATTTAGTCCTACTGTAGGTTATAAGCTAGACAAGGAAGACATATAGAAAAGGAAACTAATGTCAACACAAATGC
This sequence comes from Monopterus albus, assembly GCF_001952655.1. Taxonomy (NCBI): domain Eukaryota; kingdom Metazoa; phylum Chordata; class Actinopteri; order Synbranchiformes; family Synbranchidae; genus Monopterus; species Monopterus albus. The sequence continues at coordinate 50,393 of NW_018128313.1, forward strand.
CTGACAATAACTAGTAGGCTATTAATACAAACATAGCCTTAGAAAAAGGTCTGTCTGAGCCACCGTTAACTCGCATTCAAACTGCTGCCACCAGCTGCGGCCAAGCAGACGGTTTCATCTGTCGGTTTCCTACGAATATTTCAAGAATGTAGCTAGATGGCATCAACAGGTTTCAGCAGCACAAACTAATCCGTGTGGACACTGTTGTTGAGACACCTGAGTGTCGCAGATGTCTGAATACCACAGAGCGGCAGGTCGGCGAAGACAAACCTGCCTTTAGCTGATTTCACATCTCTGTTTTGTGTGCCATCGCTGCTGATTTATATTATTGCGGTGCTAACAGGCAGCGAATGCATGTTTTTCTTCTTACCGTCAGTTGTCGGCTGGCTCGTACACAACGGACAGCTCCCAGGTGCTGAAATGTGCACTGCTCACCGTTCTCCGTAACCGAGTCGGTGATTGGGCCGTTGGAATAATCATCAGGATCAGCTATTGGCTGCCCGGACTGTCTGTCATACCGTTTCTTCCTCCTAAATGATTGCCTTTAGGTCAAAGCAATTGAGTGGAAGATATACTGTATGTCCATGGTTGAAGCACTCCGGGATAAATGCTCTTTTTCTGTCGACATGTTTCCACTTAAATACAGGCCTATCCCTAATCCTAATCAGTCGTGCCTTTTGATAATTAACACAACCCCAAACACATTTTTCTGCCTATTCCTAATAAGCGTATTCCTATTCTTATTTAAGAGGATGTCGTCGCATATCACATTAAAGTGGCCATTGTTAACTGTCCAAAGATAATAGACTAAATGTAGCCTATAGATAATAGGTGTCAGATGAATATCCATGTAAGTAGGCCTACGAAATAATGTTACCCTGTAAATCATGGACTTTGTGATTTCCTCTCATGGCTCTGTCAGGCATGATGATTAGGATTAGGCTATATATTAGTGTGATCCAGCCAAGGGACAATTTCAGGCTTCAAAACTACCTGGATCAGGACCATACTTTTTTTTTCTTGCAATAATGGTTCACATTTATTTTGGTAATTTAAGGTTTATTCCAAGCAGGCCTTTAAACATTCTGGTCCACTGTAATACAACAATGTATACAAACCACTAAATCATCATTAACATTCTTTTTTTTTTTTTTTGGAACGGAGATGTTTATTACATTTTTTAACAAAATCCAATTTGGCATAACCCTGACTTTCAACTTCATAATAATCCCATCCACTTTCCAACATGGCAACACAAAGGAATCACTCACCTTCATCATTTTTATTTGAAAACATCCAGCTCATACCATTCAATAGATTAGTCCAGAAGTATGGAGTTGGAAGAAGAGAATTTCTCCAGTATCAACAGTCAAAACTCATAATGAAATCAAAGATCAATATAGTCAACAACCTTTCAAGCTAGTTGAGGAGATAACAGAATTTACAAACTCAAAGAAGATAGTATCTAAACTTTACAAACTAATGTTAAATACAGATAGAACAATAACAATACCTATGACTCAATGGGGAAAGGATTTGTTTACTGACACTTGGAATCTGTTTCTAATCACTTTTAACTTAAACCAGATAGCAGGGGTTGAGGCCATGCACATTCCCACAAACTCAGAAATATAACAAGCAGCTTTTATTCTATTACTGATAATGTTATTAATCCTCATTTCTCATTGTCCATGCTACTGTCTTGAGTATATCACACCTATCAATCAAACCAGATTAACAGACAATTTAACCAACCCCCCTTCTTTCTTTCTTTTTTCCTTTCCTCTCTCTTTCTAATCATTTACTGATTTGTTAATTTCATTTATTTTTGTTTTATGGATATGCGTATACATATATATCTGGGTATGCATAAATATTTATATGGAAAAGTATATATTGTATGTATATGATCAAAATCGCTTTCTTATTTTTTTTTAATTATTATTTTATTTTACAATCACCCATTTTCTATCAAACTGTCTTATTTACCCATTCATCTTTCTCCACCATTAACAAACCAGGAGTTGTATTAGGGAATGCTCCGTCCTGTCCCTAGCAGCTGAGCCATGCCATCTGAGGTCACTCTAAGGGTTTCTCTGGGGGGCACAGCATGGGGGAGGAAGGCCAGGTCACTGTTTCATTTCTCTAAACTACATATAGCATTACTGGACTGATGACACCCTCTTTGACAAGCTCCCTCCTCAGGGTCACACATCGGGTTGGGTCGCTCCTGTCAAGATCAGGGGCTGACCCTGTGATGTTTGTCCCAACAATTAACTATTAACATACAGTATTGTTCAAAATAATAGCAGTACAATGTGACTAACCAGAATAATCCAGGTTTTTAGTATATTTTTTATTGCTACATGGCAAACAAGTGTTCTTTCCAGCATTTATCAGGCCCGTTTGTTACCCGTCGTTCTTTTGATTCTGTGTTAGTTTTGTCTTGCCTCCTTCTCTCCAGCTGCTTGGATTTATCCCTCCTCTAGTGATGGGCAGATGAAGCTTCATGAAGCAATGAAGCCTTTCATCCAATTGGTTCACTCCAGCGCAAAGCTTCTTGAAGCTTCATTTGCTCTAGTAGGACATCTACTGGATGCAACAATATCAGTTGGCATGAATTTGAAGTGTGTGGCATTTTGCTGCCCTGGAAGACCTCACCCTGCTGAGCTGTTCCAGAGCTCCCCAAGTGCTGGCCTCATCTTGTGTGAAGCTGGTGTTTCAGGGTGGGGGCATCACCAGTACACTCCTGTTCCTTTATTGATTTATCATCACCCCACCCCACATCTTTTTTTTTTTTCTTCACCCCCCCCCCCCCATTTCTTTATTTACTTGGTTTAATTTTATTTTTCTTTAATAAGTACTGAATACCAGTGTGCATACAGTTGGATACACCCACAATACACACGTTCACACATACAACTTAATAACAACTTTTGTCATTATTATTGTTAGTCTGTTGTCTCATCTTCTATGTTATGTCCTTTGTCCTGTAAATGTGTTATTTCATGTTGCAAAAAAACAAACAAAAAACCTTGCACTCATAATGCTACTTAAGTAAAACAACAAAAGTATTATCAACATAACATAGCCTCCTTAAAGTAATAAAAATAAAACCACTCTGTTGCCACCACCAGCTGATACTAACAGCAGGCCTGTATTAAAGGGTTATTTACATCAATGTGCGGTTAGTGTTTTGGCGGAGCTGAGTGCGGTGCAGATCATTTTAATTTTGTAGTGTTGGGAAGAAAAAGCACATGTCTCATAAAGACACTTCTGACTGTATTTCACTCCCAAAAAGCTTATTTTGCTCTGTAGCTGGAATAGTTTGATACACTTTCAAATTGAAAAACAGTGGGGGTTTCTAATGTCAGATAAAGTCAGCCTGGCTGTAAGCACAAGCTACACACATGTGAATATTGAAATCTTTTGTTATATTGCTGTAATTGCCAGCCCCACACCACATCCAACTTAACCAAGAGTAAAATAGGAGTACACAATATGTACACAGACATAGTATGTTAGTCTCAACTCTGAATTATCTTCCCTTCCACAACCTACACATATATACAGTGAAAGATGATGGCACTTGAACAAATGCTTGACATCTTTTTAAATGAAGACATTTTCCCAGGACTTCTGGCCCAACATAAGTTCAGAGAAGTGGTGCCTGGCAAGCCTGTTCAGTAAACCTCCCATGGATGCTGGCCTTAGGAATGGCAAGCATTGCTGTTGGTGTGACACACAATTACACAACTGCTATATAAACTGTCTAGTTTGCAGTACTCTTACTACTGGTGTGATTATGGCAACAGGAAATGCAAAGATTACTGCTTCTTAGCTATAGCTGTGAAAACTGACCATCAATAAGAGATTGCAGAGAACATAGCATTAGCCTGCTAACATTTTAAAGGAAATGATGAATTCCAAGGAACAGATAAAGTTAAAGATTCAAGCATTATGGGCAATACATTGCTTATCATTTGGTGAATGAGTCAGATTGATTGTGATTTTAAAAGTGAAGACCACCTGCAATACCTGAAATTTGAGAGCTAACAATACATCTGAAAAGTTCATTGTAACCTTGGACAGTGTTAATTGTCTAAGTAGCACAGCATTAGACAAATTTTGTACTATAGATCAACCCCTTTCCAAATAAGACATGCAATTACAAATTGCTTAACAATTCATAGTCCACACAACTCAATATATAAAATTTTATTACAAAAAGAAAAATTTGTTCTACATCAAAGTTTAACGTTCCACATAAAAATGGTTGCAACATCTTTAATCAAACTACAGATATCTGGTTAAAATGTGAAGAAACAGCACTACTAAAGAGAAAACAAGCAGTGCTTCCAGAAACATTTTTTAAGCTTTAAACTCATTTGCTGCTGTCCGCTGCTCATACACAAGTCTCAGTCCCCTGTATTACCACAGGAACTTCAATCTGCTCATTTAGGGTCACTTAAGATAAAAGATGTAACAAATGCACGCTTTTGGGTGGGTGGGGGAAAAGGGGACTAAGTCACAAAATAAAAACTAAATCCCTGAATTAATGAAGAGAGGTCTGATATCCTCAAGAGAAAGACCAACAGGGACAGCAGGCTATATTGTTGAATCATCCACACACAAAAAGTTAAGCTGAACAATGCATCGCAAACTTCACATCCCTCAACATAAACCGCTTAGTCGTCATCATCATCGTCGTCGTCATCATCTTCATCCTCCTCGTCCTCGTCCTCATCGTCGTCGTCGTCATCATGAGCTGCTTCTGCTTTCTTGGCAGATGGCCTGCCTGGGCCACTCTTCTTACCAGCATCGCTCTTCCCTGAACCACCTTTGGCTCGGTAGGCAGCAACATCCTACAAGACAGGACTTTTATGTAGCCTCTTCACACAAATGTCCTAATATCACTCTGCATTTGTCAAGCCTCAAAAAATAGCACCTTCACTATAGCCTGATGGAAGTGGCATTACTTTTCAGTAAATGGAACTCAGAATAATGAACTTCCTTCATATCCTTTTTTTTTTTTTATCCCTAGAGAGCCACTAACAGCAATATGACTTGTCAGATGGGCCAATTCATTTCAGTGGATTTTACAAATATATTTTTTACTTCACTGTAAAGTAGTTTTAAAATGGCTGTTAATAACAGCCTGTTATTACAGGGAGGGAAAGTACTGGGCAACAGATCAATACCTTCTCATATTTTTCCTTCAGTTTGCCAGCCTTGGCCTCATAGGGTGCCTTGTCTTTGGAACTCTGTGTAGCCCACAACTCGCCAAGCTTCTTGGCAATGTCACCAATGGAGATACCAGGGTTTTCCTCCTTGATCCGGGAACGGTGATCGGAGCAAAAGACGAAGAAAGCAGAGCTGGGGGAATATAAAAAGAATAGGTTAATACCAGAAACCAGAATGCAGTCATGCAAATGAAACAGTCAACAGGTTAAGACTTACGGTGGTCTTTTTGGTGCATTGGGATCCTTCTTCTTCTTGCCCCTCTTGGCACCCTTAGGGGGGACGTATGTCTTCATCTCTCGGTCATATCGGACCTTATCATTCTTTGCCATCTCTTCAAACTTGACCTTCTCCTTGGCTGACATGGTCTACAACACAAACCAGTGAGCTCAGTAAAGGCCTAAAAATTTCCTTCTAAAAACAAAACTTTTCATATTATTTTATATTTATTATTTGAAAACACTCATGTAACTTAATATGCTTATGTAGAGATGGCTTCCTATTCACATGCAACTATATTCTGTTGACTAACATGCATAGGATTTTATTGTTTGTTACCTTATGCATTCAATACACTCTTGCTCTTTAAGTATCACATGTCATTTAGGAATATGAAAAACAGCATCCCTACTTCTAAACAATGCAAACAGATACATGTCTGGCCTTACAAAATTAAAATACCAACATAATGTGAACATACCTTCCATCTCTCTGAGCATTTCTTGGAAAACTCTGCAAAGCTCACACTGGTCCCTGGGTGCTTCTTTTTGTGCTCTTCACGACAGGTAGCCACAAAGAAAGCATAGGAGGAGGTTTTCCCTCTTGGCTTATTTGGGTCCTTTGTCATGGCTGCGTTTAATCTAGGAACGACAGAAAACATCACATGAAACGGAAGCAACGTTGACTTAGTTTGTGACAAAAACCATGTGCGCAGGCAGTATACTTATAAGTTTCCGACCTACCCTAACTCAAACGTTTTTGTGCAGTAACCAACGACCATAAACGATATGTTAACTTTTAGTTTAATGAATACCGACCTAAGTAAATATTCACACATTTGTCGTAGTTCGCTAACTACAACAGCACAAACAGTGAAAGCGGACGCTCGAGGGTGTTTTAAGGCTCTAATCGGATTTTGCCTCCCTAGGACAAAAAGACAGGACTCCATTTTGTATCTTCCCGCCTAAACTAAACTGCGCCAAAGACTTGCCCAAATAAGCACTCTAATAAAAATCGCCTTACTTTCACAGGGGTGATATTCTGCTTTTAACTACGGTGCAGTTGGCCACGAGAATGTGTATAAAACGAACGGCAATACAATTTAAAGCATGGGCGCTACCGCCTTGTAGCAAGCTAAGCTACAAAACCAAATGGCGTTTGAATTGCTTGTTGCGCACTAAACACAGAGCAGCAGGCTGTCCCGTGTCACGGTATCAAAAGAGACCCCAAACTTTACCACTCAATTTTTAGTTCGACGACTTTCTTCCGTAACAGTTTAGGACACGTTAACATCTTAATTTACGCAAGCATACAAACGACTTACAACACAAATAACTTATTAACTAATAGGCTTTAGATTGTAAACATGCACACACACGAAACTTAATCACCATAAACATTACACTAAACTACTAAATACAACACTAGCGACATCTAACAACGCAGTCAGCTAAACACAACCTCAAAAAACGACAGCTCCTTACCTGTTTGCTGCAAGGCAAATTGTAAACGACTGAATGAGGAAGACAGCGCAACTGTTTTGTCACCCTCTGCGAGACCAATCTAACTTGATTTGAACTACTTTCACAACTCCTCCCCGCCATAGACGGATTGGTCAGATTTAAGCATTTAAATTTAAACGCAAAACACAAGACAAAGAAATGGCTGTGATTGGCTGTAGTGTGTGACGCCTAGACATCATGTTTGGTTGTATGTATCGTCTGTACGCTGATTGGTTGATCTGGGCTTTTAAACATAAGGCGCGAAACGTCCTTTGTCTTTAAGCTGGTTTGCAAACCGCCCTAAAGCAAGAAAAAGTAGTCTTTTGTTTTTTTGGA
>NW_018128313.1:57708-128255 GCF_001952655.1 Monopterus albus
ATGTTGAGGGGGAGGGGAGGGGATGGGAGGGGGGGTATCCGTTCTATACGTTGCAGTTTGTTTAGATGACAGGGAGAGCAGCAGAAACAATCACAGGACCGATTATATAAACTGTCTTTCTTAGGTCAAATGAAAGGCGGTCCTCTTCAAAATACAACTGACTTTGGCGTGTAATGGCGTAGTAGTATGATCTCATGAGTGAGATATGTAAATTAATAATGAATCCTATTATTCTTTGGCATTTTGACTGAATATACATATATCACAATTTAACTGATCAATAAATTCATAAGCATAAAGTGCTATATCAGTTTTATGAAATATGATTGTAAAAATGTGTACTATTACTACTACTATTAAAATATATCTTCTGTCAAATAGGCCCAACAATATTTGTTCTGGACTTGCAATCAAAGAAGCTGAGTTGAAGAGTCAATAAGATAACAATTTAACATTTTATTCAGCACAGTTACAGGCTTGAATTTCCCATATGGATGATAAAACTAATCATACTGTACTGTTAGATTACATTTTAAAATATATTTATGTAGCCTGATGGGCACAAAACTACTGGCAGCAGATGAATTCAAACACATCAGATACCAATGTTATCTAATTTAATGGTTTCTGGTTAGTTCTATTATATCCTACATGGTAGATTAACAGTGAAGACATCAAAAGTATATAACAACACATGGAACTGTGTTGTTAGCAAAAAAAAAAAGTGTAAACAAAGCAAAATATATTTTAATTGATACATTTTTCAGACCTTTTGCTTCACACTGTTTCACATTCATGAGGTAGCAGTTAAAAATGTTAAAGCAAGACTAGATGTAGCACTTACACAAAAACACACTTTTAAACAACATTTCTGCACTAAATACTGACATTGCCTCTAATATGATGGTACAGTAACTATGAACACACACTGTGTAGCCTATATTTGAATGTGAAGACTGTTAGGTATTTTTAGTCAGACAGAATTGCAGAAGTGGGCTCATCCATCCCTATCATATTTGATGTGCATTACAGGCTTTACTGCAGCACAGGTGATATCACAGTCTAGTGCTGAAGGGTAGTGCTTTGACAGAAAATGCTGAGATGAAGTTAGGGACATTCTCTAAAGTGCAAGCAGCGTGGCCAGCAGTGCTCTTCAGATTCTTTTTCCCTATACATTTCTTCATGTTGTTTTCTAGATATTTCAGACCATCCTCATATTTGTCTCAAGAGTCCACCCATTGCTTGCAGTCCCTTTTTTTTAATTAAAATCATGCAATATGCATGCCATTTTTGTTTCCAAACTGCTCTGCAGGTGTATGTGTGGAAACTACAGAGAGAAAGAAACAGGTTAAATAGCTCAGTGGGCCATAGTGCCATGAGCAGAATCTAATTGGCTATCCCTGGTGCCACCCTTGCCAGAGTCAAAATGTGATGCTTATCAGTATTAATGAATGAAAAATGAAAAACAAATTGTTGCCATAAATACAACTAACATGTTTCTGGTGCTTTATAATTGATATCGGTCAAATTATAGTTATTTTATATCATACATGCAGCATGGTGTTTGTATTCATTTCTCTGACTGTATTGGTGTGGGGTACCTGCCATGATTCGTCTCGGTGGAGTGGGCCACCATGCAGCAGCAATGCCCCCAGCCAGGAGTAAGTGGGCATTCAGACTGACTCCATTAAAATGCAACTCCCTGCTGTGTTTTTATGCAAGGGGTAAGGAGTTACAAAGGAAGTGTCGAGGTGTGTACAATACAGCCACATTGTGACGAGTCAATGTGAGTGGCTTCATTCACATTTCCAGCCCATCAGTTTCTGTAGTGTTTTGGTTAGTCATACTGCTAACACCAATTTTTGCCAGTGTGTTGGCAGCGACAGATTAAAAAACACAGATTAACATCCAATACCCTAACGAATAAAACTGCATGGCCTGTTGTTATGGTGCAAATTCGACAGTGAATAGCAGTGAATATCCAAGGTAAATAAGAGTCTTCTTCCCGTGGGTGTCCATATTCCAACGGTCCCCCATATGTGACTGCTCAACGCAGCGGCTTTTCCGGATAATGTCATCGTCTGTTGTGGCAAAAGTTGAACCAAATCCAACTCTTTTGCCACACTGGGCTGCAGCGTTTTGCCTGAGCCCCCCCTGCTTTGCTGGAGCCAGCTGCGGTGAACAGTCCCCCATAGAAATCATAGAAATGAGTTTTTTCATGCCTTTGAAACTCAGCCTGAATTCCCACTAAATCAGAAGCACAGTCAGCATTAGCTAGAGAAAGCACTATGTCTCCCATTTTTACACAAAATAAACAATTTGATTCTAAATAATGTATGGTTTATTATTTCATAAAACTAGAGGTTTAGTTTACTTTTTATGCATTTTAGTCTGTGCCCCAGCCTGGACACCCCTGCCAAAATTTTCTAGATCCGCCTCTGTAGTTGTCAGGAAGTTGTCAAGTTGTACTGACAAAGTACATTAAAATGGTTCCTATGAAGAGGAAAAAGGTTTTGATCACGTGCTTCTGTGACACGCCTCGATCCGAAGCTTCAGCGGAAAGTCGCGAACGTGCTCGAAGTCATACGTGACATCTAGTAGTTGTAGTTCTTAGCAATTCAAAGACTGGATTAGACTGTACAGAGAACAACATAAACAGAAGAAAACAGAGTGACAACGTGATCGCTATACGTCGGGAAAATAAATAGGGACTGTGTCCACTGTGAGACCGCATCCCTACTAGACTGGCCTGGGAGCAGAGACATGAATGAAGCCGCGATGGACACGAGCACGCTCTGCCTCTTCGATGTTGACGGAACCCTTACGGCCGCGAGACAGGTGTGTGTGTGTGTTTCTCTAAAACTTATATTACACTTGACTCCAATATTTAAAAATACATGCCAGGTAAACATTTGTCCACATCAGTATTGTAGCTATTCCGAGCGATAAGTGTTCCGCAGAAACATAGACTTTGAAGAACCGTTCCGCTAAATGACTTTAGCAGATGAATGGGCGGACATTCACCAGCTACAGGGAGCGCATTAGTATAGTAATAAACATGTACTTTTAGCAATTTACTTATCAAACGTAGATCAGTCGACGATGGATACGATTTTTGCAAGAACTGGGAGTGTTGCGGAACGAAAAGCCTGAATGACCTTTGCAATTTTTGACAGTCTTTTGTAATGTACGTTATACAAGTTGACCATGACTTCTGTAACGTTAAACCTATGGCATGTACATTTCATGCACAACAAAGTGCCCCCGGTTCATGCTATTCGTGTCTCTCACGCCATTCGTTGGGTGTGAAACCAGTTCCACCAACATCCCTGTGAAGTTCTCCACGTAAACACAGCGGCTGTGGGCTAAATGATACGTTCTGTGCCACGTCTACATAAGATCTAGTTGCTGTCAGTCATGAACACAGTATCTGTTCATTCATAAAGTTGTAGGCCCTGTGATACTCCTAGATTGTGTATATTTTCCCAGGATTTTAAGTCTGACCAATGTTTGCTGTGAGGGTGTTTGGAGAATTACACAGGGACATTGTGTCATAAAATGGTTTAGTTAGCTACTATTCTTGTTCAACAGACAAAACAGGCATCTTTCTGTCAGTAACTGCAGCAAAAATACAGTAAAAGTACCACAAAGTATCAGTACAGAGATTGAGTAAAAAAGCGACATAGTTTTTGTGTAAAGCATAATAGTGGACATAAATCGAGACAGCTGTAATACATGCAGATGTGTCCTAAAATGTATGGTAATAAACCTCAGTTTGCTAAAGTGAAAACCAGTTTCAGCTGTGATGGATTTTCTTTCTGGAACTGTCTGGTCTACTTGGGCATTACTCTTCTTTAAGGCATCACTTTAAATCTTGTTGCTGTCATTTTTCCTTGGACGTGAAAGCTATTTTCCAGTTCTCTTAACCAGGAACTCAGAGAGACGAGGCGGTCCAAGTGGATACAAAAAACCGTGCTGGTTTATTCAAAGGTTCACAGGTAAAATTAACATTACACGCCCGGGTATCTTCCACCTCCAATACTGCGCGCAGACAGATGAAGAATGAAAGACCCCGAACCTCAACAGGCCTGTACATTATATCTGGTTTGGGCTAACCCCATACTACACAGGCACGTCAAACCGTGGCGTCACCTGATATGCCAGCTTTACAGCTGACCGTAGCAGTAGTCAAAACCTGGAGAAAATCAATGTGTGTGAATGTTGATTGAGTGGTGTGTATCTAAGAACATACAGGACATTCAGGGACATGTCCAGACATTAAGCCTAGGAAGATATTATGATTAAGATTACGGCTAAACATATCATAATAATAACAATAATCATCCTGCCTGCTGACAATCAAACTTTTCTATCTAGTTATCCTTGCCCACGTACACCCTGCTAAAATCTCATGACAATGACTAAGCGTTTAAACTAGACATCCTGTCTCCACTAAACATTTCTAATACAATAAGTATCTAACCAATATCTATCTGACTAAAAAAATACCTAACAGACGCCAGCAAATATACATTGTATGTCTGTGTGTTTTCAGCATGTGACTCCAGACATGGCAGAGTTCCTTCAGAAACTGAGGACTCGAGTTCGAGTTGGAGTGGTAGGAGGGTCAGACCTGATCAAGATTAAAGAGCAACTGGGAGATGATGGTGAGACACACATGTGGTACCTCTGTAGCAGCCCAGTGATACATTACCTGTCAAGTATGTAATCACTTGAACTCTCTGTTTTTTGTTTGTTTATGCATACAGTGATCCAGAAAATGGACTATGTGTTTGCTGAGAACGGTCTTGTGGCCTACAAGAATGGACAGTTACTCTCTGTCCAGGTAAGACTGACCGAATGTGTCCAGACCACACCTTCTTATGTGAATGCTTGCAGGCCTGTGTTGTCAAAGTGTCTGACAGATTACGATAATTTCCCATCATAATTACCCTCATGTGACAGGCTCCAGGAAGTTTACTTTGTCTGCTTGCTGTTGTCAGTCTATCCAGGCCCACATGGGCGAAGAGCTACTGCAAGATTTTATCAACTTCTGTCTCAACTACATGGCCAAGATCAAACTCCCCAAAAAGAGGTATGGCTATATATCAAAAGCACCATCACATTATCATTATTTATGAGTTGTTTGGGGTTCTTTAGGTCTGTAACTGATGTAATGGTCACAGAGGTGTACCAGGAAACTGTAACAGATGTACAGCATTTGAAAGCATAGAATACTAATAGATAGTAATGACCTGGTTTAGCCTTCTGACTACATTGTGATGTGGAATGTTTTACAGGGGCACATTTATTGAGTTCCGTAACGGCATGTTGAACGTCTCCCCTATTGGACGCAGCTGTACACAGGAAGAGAGGAAAGAATTCTATGAGCTAGATCAGGTAGCACACAAGTTCACACTGACACATGCATCACTTAAAGCTGAACTAATAAATATTTTTCTGTTAACAAAAGATCATCTTCATATCCCCGTCCTCCTCCTCCTGCTGCTGCTTCTGCTTTGACAGTGTATCGAGCAGTACTCAAACTCACACAGTGTTAACTGCATTAGTTGTGGATTGACAACAAAATGTAGTGTGAATACAAGTTAGAATCTGTGGAGTTACTTTCAAGTTGAATTAAACATAAAGCAGGAATTGAACATGTAAAACACAGTTTGTAAAAGAAAAAACACTAGACCACTTTAGGGCTCCTGACTGATTGGATCATGTCAGGTCTTTGCACTGGACTCCCTGTTTGTCCCAAGAGAGCAGCTCCTGCAGTGTTTACCTTCTGTTTGTTAGCTCCGGCATGAAGGGTGTGTTTGTTTTAAGCTCTCTGTTGCATGAGTGGGTGGTGGACTGACTGTTGCTCTGTGTTAACAGGTTACAATGGTCCTGTAGTGTGGATACAATGTTTGAAAACTGAGCAAACCCAGCATGTGTACAAACACAGAGAGTGAGCCTAGTTTAGTGCATTGACAGGTAGAAAGTCTGTCTGAACGCTGTTTCAGAATCTGATGGGTGAGTAAACAGAGTTTACATGTGTTTAGCCTCCACTACAGCCTTAGGGCAGAGACACACCAAGCTGACGTGAAAGAACCACCGACTGTATATAAAAACTGGACAAACCCACTGTGATGTCACCCATTGGTTTTCTGAAGAGCGATTTTGAAGCTCAAGTCTGGTCATTGCCATGTTGGTAGCGCTTCACTCTGCCTGCTATCTCTAATCCAAAAATGGGTGAAGAGGCGGAGCGTGAGTGGAGCTCATTAGACAGCTAGCCAAGCAACCTATGATGGGACCCCCCTGCCTGCCCCTCAAAGCAGCCGCGCTCTTAACTAGGCATACATTTTAGTTTCAATAAAATTTAAATGGGACTAGTGATCTAAAAATTCACCCTCCCTACAGTTGTCATGGAAGGGGAAACTAGCTATAGAGACCAAAACCGTTTTTTCTGTCAGGCTGTAAACATGTTTATTTCTGCTGTAAAGTCCTGCTGTTTAACATCGGACTCTATGGGGACTGACTCACGTTTGGAGCAAGTCTCAAGTGGATTTTTGAGGAATTGCATGTTTTCAAAGATTTAAAATTTTTTTAATTATCAATTCACTATATGTGCAGGACATACTGAAAAATCAAAATAAACACAGAATAAATAGAACATGAAAACTGAATGGCACTTTCACTTTAGCTTCATTCCTCAGCCTCTGAGATAGAGGTCTTCATGGGTCCAACCCGAAACAGGCCATCGAAAACGGACCTGAACTTGTCGTGCATGAATTAATTTTTAAAAAATAGAGTGACTGTGACTCACCACATCATCATTTGGATATTAATGTGTAGGCTTGGATCTGTTCGGATCCACTGCGGTCTTGAATATACTGGCACACGGACCCAAGACTGTGAAACGTGACCTGACGCAACCCAACCAGAATGAGCAAAGTTTGGACCTGACCTGAATTGGGTTCCATGTCAGGTATTGGGTCCTCAGACCCGAGTGGACCCATGAAGACCTCTACTCGGAGATTACCACTTGTGTATATATCACTGGCAGGATAACAAGACTGTGACAGACTTTTCCAGTAGAATGGCATTTTTCTATGTAGCCTTGCTACTGTAATACCCCAGTTCTTTAATTGGACAGTTCTGAATAATGAAGGAGTCCGTCTTTCTTCATTTAGTGCTGATTTATTTTAAACCACAAGTAAAAATTACAGACATGACCCGGGTTGTTCCCCCTTCCAGAGACACACACACCGGCTGCTGGAGAAAGGAGTCCCTGGCCACACAAAGTCTAATACATTTATAAGTTTTGGGCTAACCCCTTACCCAGATGAAGTCAGTCCAAAGACCCCATCTCTTATCTAGAGCTCCACATGCTTAGAGCAGCTGCATTTCTACCTAGTCATAACAAAATGAAGAATCTCAATGTGTGTATATGTTGTTGCATGGTGTGTAGCTAAGGCATTCATTTATTTATTCAGACATAATATTCTAACACAAGATTAGTACAGGAAAAGAATTAGCATCATGGTTCACTTTTCAGAATCAACATTCTGTCTGCTAACCTTGAAACAAAACAGACTAGGGCAGACTTTGAAATCTCACTAAATTGCATTACTAACACATTAAGGTCTAACAATTACTAATATCTAACACTACACTGCCACTTAGAAGTGAATGTGGGCATCCCCAAAGCACATCGGTATTTTAAAATTAGCTGCGGTCCCAGTTTAACTAAAGCAGCAATACACGTCATTTCATTTAGCTGTCTGCATAAAAAATGTCAGAGAATGGCACATCACCTCCAAGCCTGTGATGCTTTGTTTTTTGCTCTTCACAGAAAGAGAAAATCCGAGAGAAGTTTGTGTCCGTGTTAAAGGAAGAGTTCAAAGGAAAAGGACTCTCATTTTCAATTGGTAAGTCAGCAGCAATAGTGACAACTGTTTAAGTGTTTGTGTTTACACTCAGTTGATTTGTGACAGTAACAACAGGCTGAGTGCTTCATATCAGGATAGATTTCTAATTTGACACATGTGTAGTGTGTTTTGACCATGAAACAGAATCTGATTTCAGCCTTGGGCAGTGTGAGATATCAGCGTGATGTAAAGTCTCCAAGTCACGTCCATGTGTTTCTGCAGGAGGGCAGATCAGCTTTGACGTGTTTCCTGACGGCTGGGATAAGAGGTACTGTCTGGACATTGTTGAGAAGGACAGCTACTCAGCCATTCACTTCTTTGGAGACAAGACCAAGCCTGTGAGTATGCTAACTACTGCTAAACAGCACAATAAGGCTGCTGGCTTTAGAACTGTAAATGTAAATGTAAATTCCTGAACAGGTAAAATACCACAGGACAAAGAGCAGACAGACAAGCCATGAAGAATCCACACTCGGAATGGGCTGGTTTTCTGGCTGGCACCATGGAAATGCATTTTCCCTCTTCTGGTGGCTGTCTCTCGTAGCTAAGCTTCCATTTACAGGTTGATCTAGTCCTTAGTGTTTTTGAAAAGTTCTGTTTTCAGGGCTGAAAAATGTGAGTTTAGTGTGAACATGCGACCGAAGCAGATAGTAAAATGTGTGTGTTTAACTGTCGCAGCAGTGTGGCCCTAACTGCCTTGCATGTTTCAGTGTGCTGCTTTTTTTATAGTGTGTGGATTTCAGTGTTCAAGGAAGTCTATGCAAAAACAAAGTGAAAACACCGAAAAGCAGCATTTACAGATTGAGCTGATGTGGTATGGTCATAGTCAGAGTTGCAGCCGATATGTTAGTAGGTTAATAAATAATAGGTTGCATCAGTTTACACATTTAAAATGACTGCTCTAGTTATCTGTGCCTTATCAGTGTCTTCATTGTGGTTTAAAGGCACATTCCCTGTTTTTTTTCTTTGTCTAAAATACAGTGGTTTCTTCCTGATGCACAGCTGATGTCTGAAAACTGTCTGAGCACATTTTGCATATAGTGGTGCTGTAAAAGCGATCACACCAGGTGGTGTGTGGTCGGGACCTGATGAGGGATGACACTAGACTATGATCCCCATTCACAAACATTCCCCTTTTCATCCAGAGCTGATTGCTGTGTATACACTTACCTGATTGTCTTTACAAGCATAGAATTTGAAAGATGTCTGTGTTCAAGCATTCACACAGGGCATCTTTCAGCCAATCATAGTGAGCTCTCCAATCCCCTCTTCAGGACTCTGGTGGAAGAACATATGGCAGTGATTTGAGGGACGTCCTCACAGTGATAGATTTAAAACTGGTATTGTAGCAGATTGCTAGATTAGATCTGCTTTGTTGATTGTTTCCTCAGGCAGCGCTGTGAAACAATGACAGCTACTATCCCATATACACAAAACTCTGCTGTGTCTGGGATGACAGCACAGCTGGGTTTCTCTCAGTGATCCGTGACTGTGTGTGTTTGTGTGACAGGGAGGAAACGACTATGAGATCTACTGCGACCCACGGACCATCGGCCACGAAGTCTCGTGTCCAGAGGAAACCCAGCAACTCTGTCAGCAGCTCTTCTTCTCATAAGAGAGAAACAGCAGCCGCTACTGTATGTTCACATTGTTTTTACATGACAGAGAAGAGAGACTTTTACTATTCATCTATCCTGAGCTGAATTTGAGGTGTAATTACAAAGATAAAGCAGTTCATGCAGAAGGAGCTGGTGTTATAATGAAATAACATCTCTGATGTCAAGGAAGGAAGTGAGGAGAGAGATTTCTGGGTATACTGTATGTTATTGAATCATGTCACGGCTTTAAATGTGACACTGAAGTCTTTAAAAATGATCAGTTAACTTCTTTTTTTATTGAACTTCTGGTTTGTGTTTTAAGCATCAGCAGTTTTTATCCACTTGTAATTCTGACCAGTCATGTTTGTGATTGTGAAAACTCAACTGGAAATGTGTTTGTTTCTGGCTTGTTTGTAATCTGAAATCACCTGGATTTGTTGTTGTTGTTTTTTCTACTGAATATCAGTGCTGTCTGATTCTGAATCTGCTACATGCGACACTGTGCCTCTGACAAACTGCTTCAGTGACAGAAGATAGTAGTGGAAGCACTGAGGGAAACCCAGCTGGCCACAAGCCAGTGGCAGCGTAACAAACACATCTTTATTTTGTCAGTCAGATGTTGTTGCTGAAGAATTTTATATTGGTTTCACTCTGCTGTGCTGTGTCTGAACAAACTGGAACCGTTGCACACCAGCAGTCAGTGGATAACAACAAAACGCACCATTAAGTGTATTACGTGAAGGTGAGGGGAAAAGTCCAGGTAACACAAGAATTCCAGAGGAAAGACTTAAAAGAACAAAATATCTTGGTGACATCATGTAAGAGTCACAGCAGCAGTGGATCAAGTCCCAGTAGGACCAAAACATTAAGAAATCCATTGACAAAGCGTGTGAAATCTGTTAATATTATGGCCCCAATGGTACCTCATGGCAAATTCTGAAACTGTGCCTGAAAAGTAATACTTTGTACTGTATATTATATCACGTACTGCTCACAACATACCGTATGGCACTTGACAACTAAATGATGTATCAGCTTAGAAATAGAAATAAAACAGTTCTGTGTTTTGTCACTCATCGCTTTTAAATCTGCTGAAATGTATAAAATATGAGGACATAAAAATTTATATAAAACCTGATAATGCACTGGCTGGGTTTTGTTAAACTTTTTAGGAGGAACCCCTAAATGTGGCTATTAAAGAACTGGCACCATGACACAATGACAAAAAGGATGGTAGCGTTGGATGTGATGGTGACACAGTTGATCTCAACACGGTGTACAGTACCGGGCTCTGTCACAACATTACTGGTGAGACTCAAGGATGATGATGAGTTTTTCTCCTGGTTTCAGTGACTGGATTGTTAAATAGATTGAACTGAACTTTGAATTTGGACCTGGACATTCACAGGAATGTTTCCCCCATGAAGTGATTAGTATTCAACACATTTCACAGCAGTCATCCGATCACGAGCCTCACCCAGAGCCTAAATACCAACATAAAACATGGATTGTGTTTTTGACAGTTCACAGGATTTTGCCCAACCTGATGGTGAGAAATGATTGGAACAAATTTCAAGTTTCAACCAGAGGCCTGGACTTTCCACTGACTGCTCATGGAGACAGGCTTCATCAGCATCAGGCCCTCCGCATTGTTTGGCTCTGTGATGGACTGAGAAAACAGCAGAAGTGTCCCGGTAAAGATCTGTGGAAGTTTGGTATCGGAAGCGGTTTCTGTCATGTCAAAGGACATTTCACACCCAGTATGTTGCAGTTCTTTCCTTTTATTGATACATCATTTACATCAATGGATACAGAACCCACACACATGTACATATACATCACAGGCTACAGTGAAATGTCAAAGTTAGGAGAGAGAAGAGGTCCAGAGACGTCCAGCTCATCAGATTCAGTTTATCTCACACAGCATCACATGCTGGTCATTGTTGCTAGTGGAAAATCTGTTTGCCAGCTCAGTGCAGCTGTAAGAGCCAAAGTGCTTCACACACTAACAATGAAACACGGTGAAATCTTTCTCGCCTTTGTTCCCTTGATGTGGCTGTATGAATCTCCGGTGTATATGTGATTTTTGTTCTTAAAATTCATGGTTAAAACCTGGACTACATAACATTATCTGTACTAAAATATTTGGTCACCTTCTTTGTTCAGTCCCACAGCGGAACCTCGCTGCTCAGCGGGAAGACACTCTGCTCCGTTAGCATGTGTTTGCAGCACAGTGACTGCTCGTCAACACCCGTGGAGTCAGTCACATTGATCTGGAGTCACAGTGGGTTTGTATTGTCAGCTTTAAGTACAGTAACATGGGATGTGCTCTGACAGGTCCACTCTTCTTCATGTGCTGCTGGAGTGATCCCTGTGGACAGTGTAGAGACTGAAACAGACCTGGTGGTAACCCATCTGTGCCAGTGTAAAAAAGTTCACATCACCTAAAAACACGTGAGCTCTTCCTAAAGGACATATCAGTCAAACATCGTCTAGAGAAGAACATTATCTGAGTAGCTTCACTGAATTTCATCACTTACACTTTCTCACTGAAGGATTCAGGAGGTCTAAGGATAAATATTATGACACCAGTGTGAATGTTATACAGTACACTGCAACATAAACAACAGGAGAAATAGCTGTGATATTATATATTGCACATAAAGAAAATACTAAATTCCAGCCTTTGTTGTAATCAATGTTCTGGTTAAGTTCTGTCCCTGGGAAACCAACCGGTCCAGTCATACTCCCTTCCTGTTACATCTGACCTCCATCACCGCTGGAGATCAGCTTTTGAAAAAGTTCTTTACAGAATCCATGTTTTTAAAGGTTTGCACTGTTTACTGCATCTTTCTAATCTGAACTACATTGATTGATTGAATTCATACTGACCCCTGGTGGCTGGTTTCTGTTTTACACAGTGATAGAGTCCTGGAGGAGTCCCAGGTAAGAAACTGTTTAAAATCAGAGTACAAGAGGAGGCTTTGCCTGAGCTGCCCAGTGTTTTCCATTTGACATGTTCCCTAGCAGCAACGACTTAGTTTGACTTCTGTTCCTTTCTGTGATGAAACCCCTAATGTGTAGATGGAGGGCTGATTCAGGGTCAGGCTAATGACCACACACATCTAAAAAGCCTTGCACCCAAAACATCAATCTGCTTCCCGCTACATAGACAAAAAACATAATTAAAAATACAGAGAATTAATATTTAAGTGACTTTGTTTGGGCTTCTATGGATATTACTATTGTGTTAGTGAACCGGTGGCCCCTCACATCTAACATGGTCCAGACTGTAGCAGACACAGTATGTTGACATTTGATGTTACTGCCTAAAGTAAAAACGTTTGGTGGCCTGAAAATGAAAAAGCTCAGAGGACACACTGTTATTACTAGTATCATAATGCATTTTATCTCTTACTGAAGAAGAAGGAGGACTGGATGGAAAGAAATCATCCAGTGATTCTTGCATCTTGTTGCAAGAAATGTGCTTGAAAAGGAAAAAGGAATGATACAAGTTGAGGCTGATCTCTTTAGTATTTGTATGTGTGTCATCAGATCCTCCCCTCACCAGGCCTGTACCCTACATGATCTCAGTGTACTTTCATGAAACATGTCCATTTCACAGTAGCAACAGTGCAGTTCTTAAAGTACAAAGATCAGTAACTGAGTCCACATAAAAAGCACCCTATCTGGCCTTGTGAAATGGATGAATGAAATTTAAAAAATCAAAACACAGAATTAGTCAGAAAAACAAAGTGATGAACCGCCAGTAGGCTGAGAAGGCAGGAGGCAAACTAGAGCTGCCAGTTACTGACCATGTATAACTCAGCAGCGTCTCCCTCTGCTCCCCTCCAGGTGTGTGGATACATATTTTTAGAATCTACTGTTATAGTGGTTGTTTCCTCGTTGCCCTTCCAGGTGGCAGGACTCCCTTTTTTCCAGTCAGGCAGTAGCACAGACAGCCTCATTCCATGTCTGGGTCCTTACCGTAGTCCCCACCGCTGGAGGACCGGCTGCTGAGGTCGGCCACGCCGGACTCCAGGTCGCTGCAGGTGGAGAGGTCATCAGGGTCGTGACTCTTGAGCTTGGTATGTGGTCCTAAAGGTAAGGTGAGAACCTTGGTCTGAGCCTTCTGATTGCCTGCTTTAGAAGACAGTATGTGACCATTGTCCTGTGCAGGGCTGGCGACGTGGTCCAGGGAAGTGGTGGGCGGGTCCGGCCCGCAGTGCCTCTGTTGCAGGCGGCTAGTCCTCCTCCTCGAAACCTCGATCTTCTCCCACATGATTGGCTTCCCTGTCAGGGCTGCTATTCTCTGCACAGATGAGAGACACACGACAAGACACAGACTTTCTGTCATTAGCCACGAGCTCTTCCCTTCATGCCTCAGCAATGTGAAGCTCTTCTCTCACTCTGTATACAGAGTGGGTTAGGAGGTGGAAAATGTGGAGGGCTTGGATTAAGTTTGGTGTAACAGTACTGCTTTGTGTCACATTAGCAGTTCTACTGGACTGACAAACTTACTCATTAGTCATCTAAGGCTAGCTTTGAACTGGAGGCTGCATTTTACAGTTTGTCACAACCAGGCATCTGTAGTTTATGTCGCAGTGAAGCAGGATGGGAGGGACAAAGAGTGGTGAGTTTGTTTTGTGTCACTAGAGCCTCTAGTGGCTGAAAAGAAATTAAGTAGCGCTTTCAAGTGTGAACAGACAAATGTCCCCCTGTTCAGGGGGTGAATGCTGAAGAGGTCTCCAGTATCTGTGAACATACATCAGCTCAGGGCTAACGCACACAGTATAAACCACAGAACTTGCATCCTGTATGTATTTGTCAGTGGCAATGTTTTTCTGAATGTGGGCACCAGAGACATTTAAGTTTCATTTGGGCAAAGAGGAAGCAATGACCTGATTTCAGATGGATAATACTGTGTAATACTATAGCATTGAAGTCTCTCATGTGAGCAGCACCTCAGAGAGTTTTCAGACTCATTTTGAAGCAGTGGATGTGGAACTGGGGTTAAAATGGTGTCATAACAGGGGGTGTCTTTGTGTGTTGTATGCCTTGTCTGGAGCCCGGGTGGTGGTGGTGGTGGGCGGTTCCTCCTGGCGGTACCTCCTGGTGATTGGTCAGCTCCTCCTCCAGCTGCTGGGACTCCTCCCTCACAGCAGACAGGAAGTCAGCAGGTGACTGATGAGGAGGTGTGGATTTCTCCATGTGGTTATAGAGACCCTTCCACATTCTGGAGACAAGAAGAGACATGGAATAAAAAGGCATTAAAATATATTTTTATAATGGTTTTCTTTTAATATTTTTCCCCTTATTTCTTGATTATGTCAGGCTCTGACAGCCAACAGACAATATCTGTTTCTATAAGTAGCAAAGAAAAGGAAATTAAGCATACATTCATTTAGATAATATACTGTACTGTACATACATATAATATATTGCATTACTATATGTTAGAAAGGTAGTAAGTACAGAATGCAGCAGTATTTATTTTGTCTTTTCACCAAACACCAGTACATTTTTATCATACATTTGTGCACCATTAATACTTTTCCCTGTGTGAGTGCGGATGCACACGCTGCAGTGACTCACTTGAAGCAGTAGGGGGTGGTGTTGGGTCTCAGGACGCCCTGACTCTGACTCAGCTCGGCCTTATACAGTGGGTTGGTGTACTGGGCTCTGTCCAACCACAGCTGAGGCCACAAAGAATGACTCCGCTCATGAAGCCTGCATTCAAACAATACACACACCAGCCAACAACAGGGTCAATAAATGTATGATGCTGAGAAAAAAAAAAGACCGGAGGAACTAGTGCTGCTTGTTTACATTTACAGGTTATATGAATCTCCCAGCCGCCAAACTGAAACCACTTTAGGTGATTTCTGTCTCAAATTCAAAATAAATACTCCCCGTATCCACCACTGCTCAGAGTTGCTAGAAATCACGACTACGGTTGCAACAATTTGACATTTTCATGGTATGATAACCATCTCAGAAAATATCATGGTTTCACTGTTTTACAGTATACGGTATTACACAATTACTATTATTACCAGCTACTATGACCCTTAAAGGTTAAAGGAATGAAAACAGATGGATCTTTTTTTAACTGCAAGTGATTGTGCCAGTTGACTGAGCTGGATTGCAGTGCTAGAGTGACACTATGAAGAATAAACAGAATTATAAACATGATAAAGAAAAACTGCATATAAGTAATCCTGTACTGCTGAGTTTGGTGATTTCTGCCTCCTTCTCTGACGTTTGTCCGCTTCATGTGTGCGTGTGGCAACCGGTGAGGAGTCTGACAGGCGGTTGGGCAAGATTTCTTCAGTACCAGTAATAACGTGTAAATACATGTGTAATGGTGTGATAACTGTCAATTTATATACCATTTTATACTGTGAAACCAGTATACTGCTGCAACCCTAGTCATGACAGCACCTCAGGCACACCACTGAATCCTTTGTTTGTAAGATGAAAACAAATCTGAGTCTGATTCACAGTCTGGGCAACCACACAGTGCTGTAGATGTGATATTATTTGACTTTATAATCTGTGATCACTGATTACAGCAGTAGTCCTCGACAAATTAAAAAAGCAACAGAAATTACAATAGCTGATGAGATAACCATTAAAAAATGTCCTAGAGTGGGGGATAAACCAACAGAATTCCAACAAAGTCTGTAATTCACTGATCGAGGGGATGCCTACGTGCATGTGTTGTACATGTGAGTATGTGTCTGTGTATTTTTCCTGTTTGTATTTTGACATTTAAGCAGCTCAAGTCCAGTCAGCCACTTGAAATGGTGCAACACTATGCAGTGGCCAGTGTGTTTACCTCATATCCCTGCGCTCCTTCTGGCTGTTGCCCAGGAAAGTCCCATACTGAGAAGAGTAGACATGGGTGTGTATGGCAATGAGGAAGCGCTCATTGAACTCAAAGGCACATGGGAACTGTTCTGACAGCTGCCACACACACTCCAGAAACTGATCAATGACAGGGGACACCTCTTTAGGATCTCCATCCAGATGGGCGTACCTGCAGGCACACAGCTCTCTCCTTACTCTCCACCCCACTACACACTTAACAAATGCAACATGTGGACTTGTTCCACCTGGTTGTCCTTTGCTGACATTCATGAACGCTTCATATTTGAAAATATACATATGATAACATAATATAAGCATTAATATAAAAGTGACTGCCTTAATATAGTACTTTTCAGCAGTAACAAAGTGCTTCATACTTCAACATGTGGCCAGGAAGAGCATGATATCATTAACCATCTTGTTTGTAATTTTTATAGGTAAGGCTTATTATTACTACCTCCTTATTAGAACACTAGTAGATTTGGAAACTGTAGAAAATTGTGTGTTTTGTTCTGTAAATTCTTTTTATGTTTGTTTTCTTTGGATTTATTTATCTTGGGTCTATGTGACCTATACAGTACAGTATGTTGTGTACTGTCTGTTATTTAATCATCATTATTCATAAAAATATTTTAAAATGTTTAAAACAGCAATAGATTATTCTATACTGAACACATTCTATTAGTTGTGACCCTGATTTGAATCATTTCTCTGGCTCAGAAATAAAGCCAGAAGCAGAAAACCTCTCTAATCATCTTCATCATTAGGAACTATTTTTCTGATGTGTCTGTCCTTTAAGTAGTAATGTTGTGACTCTGTGCTCTCAATTATGGAAAAACATCTGAAGGGGTTTCTGTACTGACCCAAATCTGTTGACCTAGTATTTATAAGTAACTTCAGCCTAGTTTTCTGTCTGCGTCTCTGTCTAAAAAAAAATTTCCCTGCCAGTCTCACACTTTCTTACAGTTTGTCTGTTAGTTTCCACCTACCACGCTGTTTCTTCCTCTTTCTTTTCCTGCCTCATTTATACACAGCCCAAAACCAAAGCATTTCCAGTTTTAAATGTATCAATTGCCTGAACCTGCTGTAGTATTACAGTAAATGTGTTATTTTAACTGATCTGATTCTTTTGAAAACATTACAATTACTATCTCATGTCGTATCAGGTTTTCTATACAAACTGCAGATTGGGACCGTCTGTGCACATCAGCCTCCTAGTGTTATTCTTACAGCTACAAAAGATGTGTGGGGTGTTGTGATGTTTACTATCTGACATCTTAAAATGCTAATTTGCAAACTGTCTAACTGCACAGTTCAACTGTTGAGACCAGCGGTTGGCCCTCTCTGCCAAAATAGAATGCACAAAGTTATTATAATGACTGTGCTTTTCAGACACTGTTGAAGTCTGTCATGAGTCAGGCACAGTTACTGACCTGTGGGAGAACTTGTGTCCAAAGGCAACCCAGTCTCTCTCTATCAGAACCTAGAAGGGAGGAGAGGAAGAGGAGGAATAAACCAGAGATAATAACTGAGATGGTCATGATGTGTCTTAGAACGCTGCGTTTCTGTGTGGGTACTAGGGATGCACCGATACCACTTTTTTCAGATCACGTACAAGTACTTATATTTTTGAGTACTTACCAATACCAAGTACCGATACAAGTACTTAATAATAATGCAGTGTTTCTACACTACAAATCCAAATTAGAGTTTATATTATCTTGAGATTTATCTGCTGATTGTGATAAAATTATAACAGGAAATTTGAAAACTGTGATAAACACAGCACTGCCACCATTCCTACTGACCATAACATTTAACTGACTGAAGGTCTGGAGCCTACTTCATGCTGTGATACAGTGGTTTTTAGCCTTTATAGGAGCACAACCCTCTTTTAGGATGAAATGATTTCACAACCCCGCCCAGAGCAGAAAGTTTGGGTGCGGATAATATCACAGTCAGCAATATAAATGTTTCATTTAATGAGGGTACATGTTCTTATGGATCTGTCCAGGGTGTACCCCGCCTCTCGCTCAGTGTCAGCTGGGATTGGTTCTAGTTGCCCGTGACCCTCATTAGGCTAAGCAGTATAGATAATGGATGGATGGACATGTTCTTACTTTAAAACTGCTGCTGTGTTTGGCTTCGTCCTATTCTCTCAGCTGGACACACGCCTGCTCTGCTGTAGAGGAGCTGCTGGATTCAGGCTCCAAGTCCACAAGGATTCAGCTAACTTTCATACACACAGCCCATCAGATTCTGCTGTTAACTATTTAAAATGAGAGTTTGTCTTGTTCTCATCAATTTGCTACACTCAGCATAACAAGCATCATATGAGTGAACAGGATGAGGCATTCTGATTGTGGGGAGAGTGAACACGTTGCTGTGTTCTGCTTGTTCAACAGGTGTTTGATTATTTACCCTCTCCACTGCTGCTGGATTTTGTTGCACATATCAAATGTTGTCGCAGTAAAATATTAACTACTATACCTCGTCATCTTTTCCTCTATGTCTGTGCACTCACAGACACACAGTTTGTGTGCCTGTGGGCACCCCTCCCTCCCTGTCACAGAGACACAGAACAGAGAATCAGAGCTCACAGTCGGCTTTACTTTAGTCATCGTCAGTTGTCTTAAAATATCCACAAAGCACTGAAATGTCTTCTCCACCGCCTAATCAGTGCCTCAGCCGGCCTGAGGTTAATGTAAATGCTGCTGTTAAGTGGTATCGGACAACTTTTATGAGTCACGAGCACAGTACTAGAGGGTGGTATCGAACCTGATACCAACACTGGTCTCGGTATCGATGCATCCCTAGTGGGTACATATCCTTCTATAGTTGTATGGACAAACTTTATTTCTGTACAATTGCTGTGAGGACATTTTGGCTGGTCCTCATAACTTCAAGGGGTTAAGATTGGTCCTAGGGCTCAGGTTAGAATTAGGTTTTGGTCAGGGGATATGTTAGGGTAAGGGGCTAGGGAACGAATGATGTTGATGACTGTTCTCACAATGTGCGTGCGTGTGTGTTACCATGAGTCCTTTGATGGTTCTGTAGTAGGGGTCCAGCAGTACACTGGCTACAGAGCAGGCCTGGGACGTCCTGTCCCAGCCATCTGAACAGTGAACCAACACACTGACACCTTCATCAGTCACCGCCTGGAGACAGACAGAGCAGTTATAGCGGCAGTATTTAAACCAGCTGTTCACACCAAAACCAGCTCTGTGTGTGGTGGAGTGGGCATGTTCCTCAGGTACCAGAGAGGTTGCGTAATTTAATCCAAGAAGTTCAACTTCAGTAACCAATCCTAAAAACTGCTGAGTTATATTATATAGCATTTTATCACAGAGGCAAACATTGTACCCTTCAACAACTGCACACACAGCGTTACAAAGTCATCCACTGGGAATGTGTGCTTTTAAATATGTGGACATGCCAACGCAGTGCCTTACCTCATTGCATCGCAATGCCACAAAAGTTGAATCAGGCTCTACTCTTTTGCTGGTTGGCCCTTATCCTATTTTATTTGGTAAAACAACTTCCATTTTGTGCCATAAAGCAATTTTTCAATTTTCATTTGCAACAACAATTTGACTAATTATTAGTGTTAAGGTTTAGTCCCCCTCACCAGGAGGGTGAGGGAGAACTGAGGTAGGACTCAAGATTGCTGACCCAGGTGCTAGTAACAAAGGTGGTTTTAATGGTGGGAATCACAAAAAAGGAACAGAGTCAATGAACACATACAACCAGGGCTGGGCAAAGGTGGCTGAGGAGACCAGGACGACAAGGGGAGTAGACAGGCTAATGGCAAAAAACAGGAGAGTGGGAGGAACAGGACGAACAGGTGAATAAACAAACTACCCAGGAGGATTGGCGAACAAAAAAGGAAATCCACAGCACAGGAACTGTCAGCGTGGATGTCTGGAGACGTGTAACACAAGAAACATGTAACCAACGTACAAAATGAGATTAAGTTAATGCTCCGGCGAAGACAGAGCGTCTGCCAGAGGTATAAATAAGGAGGAAAGGTAATCATCGGGATGCACCCCAGCTGTGTGCACCGACAAACAAGTCGCTAATTACCGAATGCAACACAGCTGAGGTGCAGATCCCGCAGGTCGAGAGAGCAGAGGAGAGAAAGGCGGAAGACAGGCAGGTCGCGCCAAGTGGACCTGCCCCCCAGTGCTAATAAGTAATTTTAGTTAAATATAAGGTCAAAATGTCAAATATTCTCTTAGGTTTTGGACTGTTGTTTTGACAAAACAAGAAATATGAAAAGTGGTCTCTGTGAAATTGTAATGTTTTTCATAGTTTTTTTCATATTTTGTAAACTAAATAATTAACAGACTAATGAAAAAGTATATCAGTTATCTGATAATAAAAAATTCCACTGAAGGCCAGCAGAGATGATGGCCCTCTCAGTGATGGTCTCATTCGTTTATGAAAATCATTCTACTGTCTTATAATTAATATGCTAGTGTTTTAATATGAAAATGCTACGTCTCACTTTTATCGGCCTTTTTGCCTGGCATTGATGACTGTACAGTAGCTCTAGTACACTGACAGTCAGCACTACAAAGCATCTCTGTTTGACGCAGTGAGTAATGTATTTTCAAATATCTCATCTCACCATTTACAGTCAACAGTAAACACCTGATTTTGCTTTCTCCTCACCTTTCACTTCCCATCATTTTTAACCACTTCCATTACACTGAAATCTGCAATGGATTGGCGACCGGTATACCCCGATTGCCGGCCGGGATTGGCTCTGCCCCCCCCCCCCCGTGACCCCGTTCAGAGACTAAACGGTAGAAAATGCATGCATGCATGCATTACACTGACATAAAGCGTACAGGTACCAAACAGAGACCACCAAAGGCTAAAAAGATCTTCATTGCATCTTTGTTGCACTTACACTTTCCTCACACCTGGGTTTTATGAGTCTTTACATAGATTATATGATTAGAATCCAATCAAACATTTTCAGTATTTAAAATGCTTGTGGTTGTGGGTCTGAGCACATGCCTGTGTGTGTGTCTGTGTCTGACTGTGTACACACCCTGGCAATGAAGACCCCAGCATCTAGTATGGCTTTAATGTGTTTGAGCCAACCAGAGCTCTCCAGACCCCACAGAAAGTCAGTCATGGACAGAGATCGCATGTCACCCACTGCATTGAAGAAAGAGAGGAGGTTTACAAACATAAGCACACAGGAAAATAGGACAAGATGCTGTCAAAAGAAGTCTGGGTATGTACTGATAGCAGCTCCTCTTCCCTCAGCTGGTGCCCTTTCTTCATCACATGCTGAAAAGTTGTGCAAGCTGCTCAACACACATACAAACACCTTTGACTTTTTATGGTCGTGAGAACACTCAGTGAGATAATGTATTCCCAAGTCCCTGACCCTAACCTTAAAAATCACAGCTAGGTAAATGTGTAACCCCCACCCTTCTCCTAATACCTGACCCAAATCTTATTCTATCCTTAACCCTAAAACCAAGTCTTAACCCTCAAACAGCTATTGTCAAAAAGTGAGGAACAGCCAAAATGTCCTCACTGCCATGGTATAAAGGTCCATCTGGTCCTCCCAGTGTACAGCCACACAAGACAAAGATGGTACTGAACTGAAATTTGTCCACACAACCATCAAAAGACATGTATATACACACACAAACACACACACTCTTCTTGTTACCATCAATGATTTTCTGCTGGCTGCTCCTCATCACATGAATGTTTTCAATGCCAATGAACTGCAGCTTGATGTTGGTGTAGTGGTCCTCGTTCTCATAGCCTTTACCTGCTGCTCGGTTTGCCATGGCATTCAGCTGGACATAGACACAGTACTGTATATGTGAATATTTTGCTCTCTGTATATTTGTATTATACACTGTGGCTGTACTTGGGTGTGTCTGAGAGTGGGTGTGGGTTACAATACCTTGGGCCTTGTATCCACCACATAGATATAGTCACTACCAGGGTTGGACTTCATCACAGCCTGAAGCATCATCTCATCCTCTTGACAGCGTCCACTAAAGCCTGAGAGTGGCTGACTACACCGGCACACCGCTGCCTATCGGTCAATAAAACATCATCATCATCATTCTCATCATTTTCCTGTGTGTGTTTGTGCATGTGTGTGTTTGTGTGCCACACTGACCAGTGTGTCCTGGTGGAAGTAGGACAGAACAGGAAATCGTCCTCGACTCCTGAACCTTGAGCTGCCCACAGTGATGGCCGGTGTGGCCGACTTTGGCACAAACAGCTCTGAGGGGTACGTATCACACACCTTGGAGGACACACATTTTAACATCAGGATGACCCAAGTCACATAATGTACACATTATTTCACAGGTGATGAGACTTTTATTTTTGAGATACTGTATGTTTCTCAGTGTGAGGAGATATGGTGAGGATGAAGACTAAAGAATGATGTTAGGATTGTTTTATTATTAACAAATTCCATGGAAAAAACAGCAATGTTAGTCCATCTCACAATATTTTCTGACTTCCCTAGCCTGTTAGTTAGATTGCAGAAGATGAACGGTTTGTCCTGCAGAAATACATTTCTAAAAAAGATTATAAATATATAGCTTCATCTTTTACAAAAATCCCCAAACAGCTGGACATTGGAGTCTTTAGTAAAAAGGAGTAAATAACATGTTTTTGGGGGACTATTTTTATCTGCGGATTAATACACATCTGGTGCTCTAGTGAGTATTTGGGGCAGCAGGACAGTGTACGTGGAAGGAAAGTGTTTGCTCATGGTAATGCAGGAATATGTCACCCAGTGCAACAGCGTGGTTCACTAATGTGTTTGTAAGAGTTTCATAGCCCTACAGTAATGCACATGGGATTTGTTGTCAATACCAAACTATCAATACTACCAACCATATTCATTAATAAAGCCATTACTATACTTTCTTTAATGGTCACTCTGCGGCTTAATGTTTCTCCCTAGTACCATTACTTATTTTTACCAATACCATCATCATCATCACATTACTGTGGCGTTGTGTATATACAGTGGGTACGGAAAGTATTCAGACCCCCTTAAATTTTTCACTCTTTGTTATATTGCAGCCATATGCTAAAATCATTTAAGTTCATTTTTTTCCTCATTAATGTACACACAGCACCCCATATTGACAGAAAAACACAGAATTTTTGACATTTTTGCAGATTTATTAAAAAAGAAAAACTGAAATATCACATGGTCATAAGTATTCAGACCCTTTGCTCAGTATTTAGTAGAAGCACCCCTTTGAGCTAATACAGCCATGAGTCTTTTTAGGAATGATGCAACAAGTTTTTCACACCTGCATTTGGGGATACTCTGCCATTCCTCCTTGCAGATCCTCTCCAGTTCTGTCAGGTTGGATGGTAAACATTGGTTGACATTTTCAGGTCTCTCCAGAGATGCTAAATTGGGTTTAAGCCAGGGCTCTGGCTGGGCCATTCAAGAACAGTCACGGAGTTGTTGGGAAGCCACTCCGTTATTTTAGCTGTGTGCTTAGGGCCATTGTCTTGTTGGAAGGTGAACCTTCGGCCCAGTCATGTCCTGAGCACTCTGGAGAAGGTTTTCGTCCAAGATATCCCTGTACTTGGCCGCATTCACCCTTCCCTCGATTGCAACCAGTCGTCCTGTCCCTGCAGCACCCCCATAGCATGATGCTGCCACCACCATGCTTCACTGTTGGGACTGTATTGGACAGGTGATGAGCAGTGCATGGTTTTCTCCACACATAACGCTTAGAATTAAGGCCAAAAAGTTCTATCTTGGTCTCATCAGACCAGAGAATCTTATTTCTCAACATCCTGGAGTCCTTAAAGTGTTTTTTAGCAAACTCCATGCGGACTTTCATGTGTCTTGCCCTGAGGAGAGGCTTCCGTCAGGCCACTCTGCCATAAAGCCCCGACTGGTGGAGGGCTGCAGTGATGGTTGACTTTCTACAACTTTCTCCCATCTCCCGACTGCATCTCTGGAGCTCAGCCACAGTCATCTTTGGGTTCTTCTGTACCTCTCTCACCAAGGCTCTTCCGTGACTGTTCTTGAATGGCCCCGCCAGAGCCCTGACTTAAACCCAATTGAGCATCTCTGGAGAGACCTGAAAATGGCTGTCCACCCACGTTTACCATCCAACCTGACAGAACTGGAGAGGATCTGCAAGGAGGAATGGCAGAGGATCCCCAAATGCAGGTGTGAAAAACTTGTTGCATCATTCCCAAAAAGACTCATGGCTGTATTAGCTCAAAAGGGTGCTTCTACTAAATACTGAGCAAAGGGTCTGAATACTTATGACCTGTCTGTTAGGGAAGCAGAGAGGAAAAACCGATGGCGGAATCACCTGTTGTCGTATGAAGTTGTAATGAAAATGTAAACATTTGATATTTTAGGAAGCATGTTTACTGGCCTTCTTGTCAAAAATTAAATGAGAAGATTGATACCACAAGTCTACATCACATGTATATACATTAAATATGAAGCTACTGCCAGCAGCCGGATAGCTTAGCTTAGCACAAAGACAAAAAGCTCGCTGCTTAACATGTTGAATCTTGTTTGTGTGTAGCTTGCTGCTAGCAGCAGATTCATACTTTGTGTCCACACGAATTTGGTATCAATCTTCTGGTATACAGTGCCTTGCGAAAGTATTCAGCACCCTTGAACTTTGCAACCTTTTGCCACATTTCAGGCTTCAAACATAAAGATATAAAACTGTAATTTTTTGTGAAGAATCAACAAGTGGGACACAATCATGAAGTGGAACAAAATTTATTGGATATTTCAAACTTTTTTAACAAATAAAAAACTGAAAAATTGGGCATGCAAAATTATTCAGCCCCTTTACTTTCAGTGCAGCAAACTCTCTCCAGAAGTTCAGTGAGGATCTCTGAATGATCCAATGTTGACCTAAATGACAAAGGATGATAAATAGAATCCACCTGTGTGTAATCAAGTCTCCGTATAAATGCACCTGCACTGTGATAGTCTCAGAGGTCCGTTTAAAGCGCAGAGAGCATCATGAAGAACAAGGAACACACCAGGCAGGTCCGAGATACTGTTGTGGAGAAATTTAAAGCCGGATTTGGATACAAAAAGATTTCCCAAGCTTTAAACATCCCAAGGAGCACTGTGCAAGCGATAATATTGAAATGGAAGGAGTATCAGACCACTGCAAATCTACCAAGACCTGGCCGTCCCTCTAAACTTTCAGCTCATACAAGGAGAAGACTGATCAGAGAGGCAGCCAAGAGGCCCATGATCACTCGGGATGAACTGCAGAGATCTACAGCTGAGATGGGAGACTCTGTCCATAGGACAACAATCAGTCGTATACTGCACAAATCTGGCCTTTATGGAAGAGTGGCAAGAAGAAAGCCATTTCTTAAAGATATCCATAAAAAGTGTCGTTTAAAGTTTGCCACAAGCCACCTGGGAGACACACCAAACATGTGGAAGAAGGTGCTCTGGTCAGATGAAACCAAAATCAAACTTTTTGGCAACAATGCAAAACGTTATGTTTGGCGTAAAAGCAACACAGCTCATCACCCTGAACACACCATCCCCACTGTCAAACATGGTGGTGGCAGCATCATGATTTGGGCCTGCTTTTCTTCAGCAGGGACAGGGAAGATGGTTAAAATTGATGGGAAGATGGATGGAGCCAAATACAGGACCATTCTGGAAGGAAACCTGATGGAGTCTGCAAAAGACCTGAGACTGGGACGGAGATTTGTCTTCCAACAAGACAATGATCCAAAACATAAAGCAAAATCTACAATGGAATGGTTCACAAATAAACATATCCAGGTGTTAGAATGGCCAAGTCAAAGTCCAGACCTGAATCCAATCAAGAATCTGTGGAAAGAACTGAAAACTGCTGTTCACAAACGCTCTCCATCCAACCTCACTGAGCTCGAGCTGTTTTGCAAGGAGGAATGGGCAAAAATTTCAGTCTCTCGATGTGCAAAAATTACAGTTTTATATCTTTATGTTTGAAGCCTGAAATGTGGCAAAAGGTCGCAAAGTTCAAGGGGGCCGAATACTTTCGCAAGGCACTGTAACTCTTGGGGAAAAAAGAATATGTCCAAAAATATCAAACTAGTCCTTTAAAAGTTATGACTGCCTGTCTCTAATTAAATATTAAGTTAAGATTAAATATTTCTAAATTCTTAGATTACAGTGCCAGTCAAATGTTTGGACACACCTTGTTATTCAGTGTATTTTCTTTGTTCCTATTATTTAGTACATTGTAAATTAATAGTGAATACATCAACACTCTGAAATGGCACATGTTAAAGATGTTTTAGATCCTTCAAAACTAGCCACCTTTTACTTTGGTAACAGCTTTGCACACTCTTGGCTTTCTCTCAGCCAGTTTCATGAGGTGGCGACCTGAAATGATTTCCCAACAATCTTGAAAGAGTTCCCATATATGCTGAGCACTAGTTGGCTGGTTGACTATGAAGGCTTGATTCACACAGTCACCTCCAAACAGCTAATGTTGAGAGGTGTCTGCTAACTAACTCTGGGAAGCACTAGGCTCTGATCTGACGTGCTGTTAACTGGCAATTTCTGAGGCTGGTAACTCTAATGAACTTCTCCTCTGCCACAAAGGTCTGGGGAGGTCCTCATGAGAGCCAGTTTCATCAGAGTGTCTGATGGTTTTTATGACTGAAAAACCTTTCAAAGTTTTTGAAATTTTCCAGGTTGACTGACCCTCATGTCTTAAAAGTTATGATCAACTGTCTTTTCTCGTTTCTTAATTGGACAGTTCTTGCCATGATATGGATTAGTACTGCACACTACGGGCTATTTGCTGTATACCAACACTACCTTGGCACAACACAACCAATGCTCTCAAATGCATTAAAAAGGTGAGAAATTTCACCAAATGTTTGACAAAGGACATCTGTTAACTGAAAACCATTCCTGGTAACTATCTTGTGAAGCTTGTTCGCATATTGCCAATAGTGTGCAAAGCTGTCATCAGGGCAAGCAGTGGCTTTTATAAAGAATCTTAAATATGAAATATATTTTTGCTTACTACACAACTCCATAAGTGTTGTTGCATAGATTTTATACACTGCCAGTCAAATGTTTGGACACACTTTCCCACTGAATTACATCTTTAGTATGAATCTACAATGTAAAAATAATAGAAACAGAGATAAGCCCTTCAGTGAGAAGATGTATCAAAACCTTTAGTACTGTAAGTAACAAAAGCAGTCCAGCAACATTGTGAACACATATACAGTAAGTCTGGAACCAGACTGAGCTAATAGCTATGAGTTAAGAAGATCACTCTATGGTCTCATTTTGAAAGGGCGTCTGTTTGCTTCAGGTTAGCAAAAACAGCTGCCTCCAGATAATCTGTCAATGAGGCCAGGGTTACCTTATCTATGACTTTGTAAATGTCCTGAGTACACAGTGTACCAACTGCACTTAGCAAGAAAAATACTGTAGGTAGACAATTACACACCACAGAGTATATTAAAGTAATGGCTTTAGTAGAGGAAGAACTTCACATCAGCTCCAATTTGTTTTATACAAGAAGTAACTTTCATTTCTAATAACACCATCCTGCATAAGGTTACCACTTAAAGGTAGGCTTAGCGAATTTCTGAAGCATTTTTGTTACATTTCTTGAAACTGTCTTTTCATCCCGATGGCTGTGAATACAGTAAATGCACGGACAACATAAA
The DNA here is from genome assembly GCF_001952655.1 of Monopterus albus. Lineage (NCBI taxonomy): Eukaryota > Metazoa > Chordata > Actinopteri > Synbranchiformes > Synbranchidae > Monopterus > Monopterus albus. Next base: position 85,805 of record NW_018128313.1, read on the forward strand.
AAAAAAAAAATCCCTCATCTGTGGCAGCAGCAAGGCTGAAAAAAAAAAACGACCAGTAACTTTACTCGGTCTGAGCAAAACCACTGGATGGCCTACCTGCCTGTCAACCTAACTTCCTACTTGAGTGCACTCTGCCCTTGCACTCATTGCACAAGCCAGGAGTCTCCCACAAGGCCAGGCAGGCAGAAGTTTTACAGCTCTGTTTTTACAGCTAAAGCTAACAAGCTATGGCAAAGAAGGTTCCCATAGCTGCTTTCGTTCACACATGGAGATTGTATTCTAGAAAGTTACAGCTAAAAAGAAGTTGGATCCTGCAAGAAATAAAACCAGAATTAACACTGGTGCGGCTGATGAATGATAGCGATAACTGAGAGAAGAAAAAGGGCTGAAAAGTGAAACCATGGTAGTTATATTTCTGTTGGATAATTATCAACAGTTATCAGTTTTATTTTGAGTTTTGTTTTGGAGAAATGGCTTTGGAACGAAAGGATGGGATTTCTTTAGTTGACCACTTTCAAAATTGAGCTCCCTCTACCTGTAGAGTTTTCCCTGCTGCTCCAGGTCTCTCAGATCTGAAGGGTTCCTTCTCCCCAGCTGCTGTTCTGAGATCTCTCCCCAGGTTCTCTATGGAGTTTAGATCTGGACTCATTGCTGGCCTCTTCAGAACTCTCCAGCTCATTGTCTGAAACCATTTCTGGTGCTTTTTGAAGTCTGCTTTGGCTCACTGTCCTGCTGTAAGACCCATGACCTCTGACAGAGGCCCAACTTTCTGACACTGGTCCTACATTGGGCCCCAGAATTCACTAGTAGTCTTCAGATTTCATAATGCCATACACACAATCAAGACATCCAGTGCCTGAAGCAGCAAAGCAACCACAAAACATCAGTGAACCTCCACCATGTTTGACTGTAGGGACCATGTTCTTTTCTTTGAAGGCCTACTTTCATTTTCTGAAAACAGTAGAATGATGTGCTCGACCAAAAAGCTCTGTTTCAGTCTCATCAGGACATTGTTCCACAAGGACTATGGCTTCCTCAGGTAAGTTCTGGCAAACTCCAATCTGGCTGTTTTATGTCTGTGTCTTCAGTGGCTCTCCCTGGGTCTCCTACCATAGCTTCCCTTGTCATTCAGATAGTGTTAGACAGTGCGAGATGACACTGTTGCACCCTGTGCCTGCGGGTCAGCTTGGATTTGACTGAACATTGATGGAGGTCCACCATTCAAACAATCCTTCATTGCAATCTGTCATCTACTGTTCTCTTTTGTCCACGCCCAGGGAGATTAGCTACAGCGCCATGGGCTGTAAACCTCTGGGCTGTAAATGTAGTGCACAGTGGTCACAAGAACAGCCAGATCTAAGGAGATGGACTTTGAGCCTTGAGACTGTCCAAGCTTTTCCACTTCTGTGGTTCTCAAATCCTCAGACAATTCTTTGCTCTTCTTTCTTTTCTCCGTGCTAAGTGTGGTCCACATGACAAAGGTTGAGTCAGCTTCTCCATTTTAACTGGTTGCCAGTGTGATTTCTATGTTGCCAGCACCTACTGATTGCTACATGAGTTTCATTACAAATTAAAGGCACATCACATGCTTGAAATACAACTGTTTTCTTTTGTCCACGCCCAGGGAGATTAGCTACAGCGCCATGGGCTGTAAACCTCTGGGCTGTAAATGTTGTGGACACAGGAACAGCCAGATCTCTGGAGATGGACTTTGAGCCTTGAGACTGTCCAAGCTTTTCCACTTCTGTGGTTCTCAAATCCTCAGACAATTCTTTGCTCTTCTTTCTTTTCTCCGTGCTAAGTGTGGTCCACATGACACAAAGGTTGAGTCAGCTTCTCCATTTTAACTGGTTGCCAGTGTGATTTCTATGTTGCCAGCACCTACTGATTGCTACACGAGTTTCATTACAAATTAAAGGCACATCACATGCTTGAAATACAACTGTTTCTGATGATTTGGAAAGGGTGTCAATAATTCTGTCCAGTCCATTTTTGTAGTTCTGTGTGGAATTAATCAGATTTTGGCTTTTTTTCTCTGCTTTTTTGTTGCTCCAATGCAAACAAGAGAAATAAACATGAGAATACAATAGAATTTGTGACTGCTACAATTCTCTAAGAGACGTGGTGCATTATCTAACATCTATCTAAATGCTATCTATGCTATGCTAGCTATCTAAATGCAGGGTTGCCAATATTTTTGGCCATAAATGTGAGGCACTAGTAGGAAGAACAAGTAGCTTGCTAACACACAGCTAACGTTCTGACAGCTAACTTGTCCCATAATCATTTTAGTCATCAACTGCACCCCAGCTTTCCTCTAGATCTGTTCTGGAAATAAATAAATGGACCACCAATTTTCCTCACTTGTGCTATGTGCTGGTAAGCTACTGCAGTTAGCTAAGGCACTTGTAAACATACCAAGATGTCTGCCACACACAGACATACTGCATCAAGTGTCATGATTTCTGTTTTCTCATTGTTCCTGCTAATGCCTAACATCTTAGCCAGTTTTGTCTTCCTAAAGCCTCACAGCTTTTTGTTCGGCAGCTTTTAAAACTTTAACCTTGGGTACTTTGCCTTGTTGGTAGTGCATCCTATCACAGAGTTGCTTTTAGGTATTATTCAGTATTTGTAAAAAGAGCAAATTGTCAAAGAGACAACTTCACCCAATACAAAGTCAATGGAGAGCAAGGAATCCCCCCCACCCCTGGTGGGCATGGTTTTCTAAGTATGACATGTTGCGCTCTGTCTCTATACCTTTAATTCAACCTCATCAACTGAGTGGTTGTCCTGTAATTGTTATACAAACACTGTAATACCTGACTATGCACAAGTCACAATTAGACTGACCCTGTATTCGCTGTTGGCTGCTGTAGAGACCCACAGATTGTTAGGAACTCCCATCCTCTTGTAGTCGGCCATGAGATCTATGAATTTCCACGACTCCTCTCTCTCCTCTTTATTCACATTGGGATTGAAGGACAGGCAGTACAGCTCACTGTACTTCTCTGAGAGAGGAGAGGAGAGGAGACCTTGACCTTTAACAAAACTTTTAATAAACCAAATTATTCATTTATAATAGAACCACAGAAGAAAATAAATACATAAATAAAACCACACACACACACACACACACACACACACACATCCTGTTCATATGTAGCCCATGTGCACAACACCCGACACCTATTACTGACATCTTGAACAAAAATAAGGTAAATGACCAGCTTTATTCAACTGGAAATTAAGAACCAGTGATTATTGTAAGACATTTCATAAAACATTCCCAAATCCACTGATAGAAACAAACTCCTCTAAATTTGATACTATTCTATAACATTTAAAAGGTCCTTTAAGACGTGCTGACACCACAGCCCTGAAAAACAACAGGCTGGTATCTGAACAAACTGCCCCCTTCATTTTGTCCCTCCTAGTAAGCCAAATGCTTATTTTTGCCTGACCTATTACAAAATTAAGCAAACAGATTGGTCTGTGCTGTGCAGCACTGTATCTGGGACCAAATGTAAAGACCCCTTCATCCAACACCTGTCCATTCAGCCAAGGGGGTGGGGAGAAGAGAACACACCAGTTCATGAAACCATGCAGAGCAAATGTTTGTGTGCATAAAAAACACTCAAACATAGATTTACCCAAATACACACGCCCACCTGGTCGAGACAGCCTGACCAAAGAGGTGTGGACATCTGAACAGTCCCTCTCTTGTGGGATGAGGATCTGGAAGACCCGGAAGTCCTTACATCGCAGGATCAGCTGACTTCCTACAGGGGTGCTGGGCGGCCGCTCCACACTGCTCACCATGCTGTGCAGCACCTGAAACACATCCACACATTTGTCTCACTATTCACTAACAAAGCACAAAAGCATACATAATGAGGTTTTAAGTGCGCAGCATTACGTCCAACACGTGTCAGGTTATTGTGTAATCTGTCTTGTGATCTAAAATTCTGAAGAGGAAATGTCACCATCAGTTCATAATAGAGTTCCTGGGCTGTTCTCACAGGAAGTAAATGCAGTGACCAAGAACAAGTGGAAGGTTGTTAGCAGCTGTTTTCTTTAAACAAGCTGACAAGCTAAAATCTGTATTCTTTGTTCCTGCAGTTCCAGTGGGCACAGTTGGAGCCTGCTGGGTGAAATGTGATACCCCTGTATGCCATTATTATCTAGTGAAGTCCAGAGGGATAAGGCAGACTCCTCATCTACCTCCTACAGGGGATATGAAGGGGGGGAAGGGCAGCATCTTTCCTTCATGTGTCTGGAAACTCAGCACTCACCCAGTGCTGACAGTCATGAGGTAATACGAGCTTCGTAAGGCTGGTAGGATTTTCACAAAAAATTAAAATTATACCATTTGATTCAAACCACAGTGAAGCTCAAAAACAGCCAAGTTTCCCAATGCCCTATCATCATGACGGTTCTACAAGCAATAATAGAAAAGAGAAGCAGCCACAGAATAACATATTGTAGCTGCAAGGCCTAACTCTAAAGCTGAGGCATAACTACTTTAACTTCTGTGTGCTTCTCCTGTTTGTACTGGATGTTCTGATTGTGCTGAAACTGTTTCTTAAGGCAATGGCCTCATGTTGAAGAGTATTTTCTACCTAAGTAATAAATGAAAACAGTTCCTGAATTTGCATCTGAACATCAGTCATTTGCAGGTGACTTTCTGAGGACTGCTTGATGTTGCCTACATCTGCACTGTGCTCCTTATTCAGACTTTCTTCAATAGTCAAAGGATGAAAAGATCAAATTATCCTCTCGGTCTATTTCAGCTCTTGTTTAAATGATCAAAACAAGTATTTCTGACAGCTTGCTTAGAGAAACTACTTTGACATTTCTGTGACTAATGATAAAATGAGCCTGAGTAACACCAGATCACACAGATGCTACTCTGCAGATCATATTACTGTCACAGCATGTCTTCATTTACCATTCACTTCCAGCTGGTACACCTCTGTCTGCATGTGTGCAGGATGTTGTCTAAAGACCTAAACACATTCAGTTCAGACTAATAAACAGAAGCGTGTCTGAGCTAAATCATTTTTCTCCATTCGCTGCACTATTTTTCTGGGTAATTAGCAGCAGCCTACCCAGAGAAAGGCTTTAACAATATGAGTCAGCAACATGAGAAAGAAAGCCAGGCTTTACTTTGGATGAAGTTCTCTGAGATTTCAGTCAGGCAGTGATGTGATGATGGCTAAATAGAAATACAGTGTCCATAATGTTATGGACATGAATGAAGCGTTAAAGGTAGTTTTCATTTCTCACAGCTGCAGCGCCCTGCTTCCAACTTACCCATGTCTCCTTGCGTGTCTCAGGGTTGTTTTCCACAAAGATGGTGTGTGTGGCAGAAAGGTAGAGAGTCCCAGTGCTGACCTTTCTCTGGCCTGACGACCGGTCCAGGAGACGCACATTTTCCACCTAACAGAGGCAAAATATCACAGATTACTGGTGTATACGAAAAACACACTGATTAAAGGTGACAAATAGGTAAGAAGTTCAAATATGGTCTGTACACTCACCAAGACATGCAGATAAACCCAAGACCACAGTAATAATAGCTTACACTATTGACGTGTATGCACTTGTATGCAACAAACACACGTCTCTGTCACGTGTTGGCATGTAGGAACTTTTTTGATGTGTTACTGTAAAGCATGTCAGATTCATGCATAGTGTGCATACCATGGTAACTAATTTATATCCTATATAAACAGGGTCAGACCATGATGCTGTGGTACTGTGGTGGATGGGGTCCACATGAGGCCTGTGTATGTCTGCCAGCTTGGCAGACAGGAGAAAAATGGTGGTTGCCAGCATCACTGCATTACCACGTCATGACTGGGAACATGTGTGAGCACAGAATATCTCCAATATATTCCATAGTTATATTGTATAAGTAACAAAAACTCATTTTAATGGCAGGAGCATCTGAGCTTACAGTCGCATGCGTCAGGTTTGTCTGTGAGGGATTCAGTGTCTAAGTCTGTTACCGGACACATATAGAAATGCCGAGTGGTGTTACCTTGGGCGTCCGGATGTGCTCCATCACCGACAACCAAAATGGTGGAGAGAGAGAGCGTATTTGAGGATTTCTTTTCGTCTGCGGTTATATTCCCCGTTTCACGTCAGCAAACGACCCGTGTTCTCCGTGGCTGCTGTATCTACACGACCCTGGAATATGTCCCATGGTTTCCGTCTTTCTGAATTCCGGGTCTGTTCGGTTAAACCGGGAGAGAAGGCGTACTACCGCTGCCCATCATTAACAGTACCCGTTATCAGCTTCTGTCTCCGCGAGCTAGTGACGCTGATAACGGGTTCATTACTGCGTACGTACCACACCACTGTCACGTTATACATAATAATACGTCTAGTTTCCGGTTATATCTTTCAAAATAAGACATAGTGTTTTTATAGTATGAAAAAACATTCCTCGGTCTAGTAGCGGCCCCGCTGGACATAAAGTAAACTAGTGGCGGTGGGAGTACCACCACCACCACCATCACAACATTTGGTGTCCCTCTCCCGCCGTGGGAGAAGGATACCAAATGTTGTACTGAATCCATCCAATCAGTGAAACTCCTGCTTTAAGTTGAAAATCACGACGGAGCATTCAAAGATGTTTTCCGCAAAGTCGATACCGGTTGACATCTCGAGCCAAGAGCGTGTTCGTGCGTATCTCCTGTCACTGGGGTTTTTTTATTCAAATATTGTATTTTTAGTAATATACTGGAACTTAATCAACTTTCATCAGAATCTTGATTTTATCATTTCATCAGTTACATTTACATTACACTTAGATAAATTAACCAAGCAGCATGGTCATGCAAAGCAAACCCAGTTTAAGGGGTATTATAATGGTAAAGTATTAAATTTCATCCTCATGCAGGTTTTTCTAATCTTATAAAGGGGCATCTTGATACCCCCTCAGATTTCTTGTTACAGATGGCCCTAATTTTTTTTAAATTACCTCTGTTTGTTTTTTATATCATTTAGTCAATTCTATACTTATTTGATATGTCACATTTTCTATGCATTACGTATGAGGTTTTCACTATATAAGCTATCATTAGCTTATATAGTGTACTGTATATAGAGTCTGTAATGTACTATTCTGCTGCAAGTGCCTCAGTTCTCCCACATTCTGTCAATTTCTTCATCCTAAAAAGGGCTGTTAGTACATTGCACTCTCACTAATCTTTTTGTATCTCAATGTAACCTAGTTAGCCATCAGCTCATAAGTAGCACTACCAGAATAATTTTTTGTGTGTGTTCTCAGTGAAATAAAATGGAGTCTCTGTTTTTGTCGTTGATTATGGCATTTGGTACCGTTTTGTTTATCAGAATAACATTATACAATACCAGTCAAAAGAATTTGACCCATACCGACCTGGAGACATCGTGCCTCAGATGTGAATTTTTCACGTCATTAAATATCAGATAAGCCCATTTTATATTTTGTTCCAAGCAAATATCAAGCTCTGCCAAAGAATCTCCTCACTGTATTAGTAATGTGTTTTTCTTTGCCTTTGCCAAAACTCGCAAATCTTGAAATCATAAGAAGAAAAAATTAGATTAAGTTATATATACACACACACACACACACACACACACACACACATATGCACATCAAAAGATTTTGATCTGTGTGAGTATGTGTGGAGTTATGTTTGCTACTGTTTATACATTTTAACTTAACCTTAAATTTGATTTTGCAAGAAAGCACTTTATCAGTGTGCTGCTAAACCAGATTTAGCCTATTACTATGGTCAGGACTCAGTACCAGGTCACATCATCTTGTCAACAGTGTGTTGGACAGTGATCCAGCAAGTGGAGGTCACATTACAGTGTAACAAATGTGTACAGACTGTTAAGGTGATTATGAAACTCTGTCATGTCTCAACACTTGGCTTAAGAAAACAGGATAATGGAAGGGAGACTTGTAACTGATCACACTGACAGACGTCAGAGTTCATGCAAACTCACTGGATTTTCAAATGTGTTATTTGATTGTTCTTGTTGTGTTTGCTTACGTAACAGTTACTCGGGTAATTTTACAGTTAAATGTATTTAAAGTGACTATTTTACACGGTTTTGTCAGACTGATACAATATGACAAACGAGGCACATCGCTGGTTGAATGAACCTTTGAGTCTGGAATTACATGTAATGCAAAATCTCCACTTGCCATTCCTCGTTTGGCCACTAGATGGGAGTGTTAGAAATGAATGTTCACTGGTTTCACAGGTGATGTGGTCTGTGATATTTTACCTACACAGTCTACAGTAAAATAAATAATAATAATAATAATAAAAGGTGTGTGTGTGTGTGTGTTCTTGGGAGTTAAAAAAAGTTTGGAAACGATAATCGGTACTACGGGTTGTTAATGTGCCATATAAATAAGACCAAGCAATAATAACAAATAGGCATAAATAATAAATTGGCTAGCTGTATAAAATCAAATATATGGCTCAGTGACAACATTAAACAACGTCAGCGTCCTGATTAATTAGACTTGGTTCAGGTTAGAAATTAGGTTTAGGATTAGGATTAGGCTCAGGGGCCAAGGAAAACATATACTGTCTTCACAACTATAGTAAGACCAGCATGTGTTCGTGAGTCTGGGCTCCTTCTTGCTGCAACCGATTGGACCCGAGGACTGCAGCGACCAGAGATGGTCTAAAACGGAGTAGTCTGGCCGGGCCATTGCACTTTCGACCAAAAAGCAGGATTTGGTGGGATTCGGAGACCCTGTTATAGAAACGTGACGTAGCGCTACGTGCTGGTCGGGCCGTGTCCAGGTGTAAGCAGCCGGCAGCAGGTTGGTCAGGACAGCGCTACCACCACGGTAAATGGGAGTTTAACATAGATTATTATTTAATTTTGTGCATGAGTGACACCGTGGGATTTCTTAGCGAGAGGTAGGTAACCTGTCTGAAACATGAGGTTTGTCCAGATGGGTAACACCGAACTCCATTTAAGATGCGACAGTGTTGTCTCGGTCGGGCTCCCGAAAACAAACTTCATTTAGAAGCCCCCAAACCCTTTTTCCAAAATCGGAATGCAATTCGCGGCAGTGCAGCTTATAGTTGTGTGGTAACGTGAAAAAACAAATGTAGAAATCAAGCTTTCATTGTAGGAAGCAGCTACGTCTTTCTTGTAATAATTGCATTACTAATCTTAAGTCCAACAATTAGCGTAATTAACTGTTGTGCAGGGAAGCGCAGGTTTGACGTGACCACCGGCTGAAAATGGCCACATTTTGAGGACAGTCTTCTAGCCTGGGACCATGATGACACTTTTTCATATTTTTATAGTAAATGTATTCTTTAATTTTCACCTAGTAGCCTGTTTGGTCTAGTCACTGTTTAGGTAAGAAAAAGGTTTTAACCCTACAGCAAAGCTGCGCTAGGCCTATTTCTACATGTTCTTCCTTTTGAATATGTACTTATGTTGATATTTATGTGAGCACCGCACTCAGTAACAGATCTTCCAGGGGAATGATGTGTTGTGTCCTTTGGCTGTGCATGTCTGTGTACCTGCACATAGACTAGTTGTTTATTCAGGTGTACGCTGCTTCTTTGGCCAGCATAGGTATTGTATGTATAAATGCAGCTCTATGTGTGTGGGTGTGTGTGGCAGTTTAGACCTAGCACAGATAGTGCTCTGCTGAATGAATGACATTGCACTGTCATGACCATTCTACTGCCTGTGGCATTGTGTGTGTCCACAGTGTCCATGCAGTAATGTGCTGGTGTGTAATGGACATTTCTGCTGCAGCAGTACTCTGAGTGTTACATAACAGGTTGTCTTCTGCATCATCCTGCAGGGTTGCCCAGGATTAAAACTCAGTGCTTCTCCTCGGCATGAGTGCTTTCTGTGTGTGGTGTCAGGATGAGCCTTTGGTGCTTTAGCACTACCAGCTCTGCTGGACGCTGTCTGATTTTGTGTTAAATATTTTATGTCCTATTGAAGACAGTCACCAAATAAAGGCTTCAGTTAAGTGCTGAGAAGTCACTTTTAGGCCTCTGTTAGGGACCACCCAAGATGGAACAAAGGACATTGCTGTTGGGCTGAAAAAGCAAATGATAAGGTAGTGTTATTTTGTTCTACTGTTTAGCATGGTGACATGCACTCGGTTGCCAGTTAATTAGGTACATAAAGCTAAAACTACTGCAGCAGTCTGGTGACCGCAGAGGTTATGATGTTCAGTGTCGAACTATCTTAGAGGATTTTTAATTCAGCTGGTTGTTTCTGAGGTCTTGGTTTGTGATGTTGTTAAACTGTATACCATTACACGTTCATCCCATTTACATCAGTAAGAGTAAATGGCCAACACCTGGTATGCAAGGAACTTACAACTGAGTGGAGCCCTCAGTCTTGATGTGACTGTTCCTGTCCATTGCAAGCCGGTCACTGCAGAGGTGTGTTCACATACGGAGGCTGAACATGTCTTGAATTACTTATTGCTGCTGCAGCTGGCAACTGGTGCAGTGCAAGTTTTGGACTGGGAGTTTGGTGTTGGTGGGGGTTAGTCTTTTGTTGAATCCCTGTAGTGAACAAAGCAGACCCTCTGTTCTTAGTGGAGATTAATCCTAATAGCAGGATGTGTTTGCCTGCCTTCAGTGGTTTGGACTTTGTCACAGTGTGACACAGTGACAGTACAACAGTCATAGTGACCACACTGTCACAGCACTGACACAGAAAGTGTCTAGAATAAAATCAAAATGGAAATGTATTCATTCTTTTTAATATAGTCTTTCACAAGCTGACAAGAACATGGAATAGGATAAATTCAAAAAAGCTAAAGGTAGTGTGACAACAAGATCTGAAAAAAGCAAGAAGTGTGATGAAGATGCTCACCTAGATGGACTAGAAACTGAGGTTGGCTTACTAGTATGGTGGCAGAGATCAAGGCGGTTGACTTCTTATTGCTCTATCCTGAGATAGGATGTGAAGAAAGAGCTGAGTGAATTTAGAGATGAGATAAAAAGGCCCTTGAAGACATTAGGGAGGACTTGAAAACTACAACAAAGAGCCAAGGAAGAGGAGCAGTGTGTTGCAGAAGCAGAGATGCAGCCTCGACCAGATTAAACAAGCACAGCAAAAATGACCAACCTGGAATCACATTCTTAATGAGAATAACATCTGCATCTGTTGGGATCCCTGAGGATGAGGGAGACAATAATGGAGTTAGGGGCCAAATTTCTCAAGTCACAGCTGAGATAACAATGATCTGAAAATTCAATCTGGGTCAACGGCCGCCTTGGGACACACCAACAAAATCAAGGAACAGGTTCTGTCCACTATTTGGAAGAAAGAGGTCTTTCACTGAAGTAAAATGCTTTGCCTACCTGACAGAAATAGTGAAGAAAAGAATATGCTGGAATAAACAGAAAACCCAAAGAAAGAAGTGACTGGTTTCCATCATCACTGACCTAAGGTGTTTCTGGATAGTGCCCCAAGGATCTATAATGACACTAAAGAGATAGCAGACAAACTGCAACAGAGCATTCCCCATTGTCCTTGAGAGGGACCCCAGCCTGGCTCCAAAACAAAACAAGAGACCGACATAGGAGAAGACAGGAGTCAAACATCATCAGCAAGCCCACGAATCTGCAGTGAAGGAGGCGGGTTGACTGCTCCCATCTAAAACAGGGTCAACTGCTTCACCACCGTGTCTTTGAAGGGTGAAGTGACACATCAAGTTAATAAACTGTTATTTACGGATTTGTCCAAATTTCTTATAAAGCTTAAATACTAAACTGGTCTGACAACATGTGACCCACCATCATGTCTTTCTCGTGGTTTTTCATAGAGCAGGGCTCAGCTCCTGAGCGGTGCCTACTAAGTAGAGATAGCTATCTGGCATGTTAGCAGGTCATCACATCTCCGCAAACGTCTGAGCAAGTTTCTAAACTAGATAACTAGATCGTAATTTTCTTGACTAAAAAAAAAAAAAAATCAAAAAATCAAAACTTAATTAAGTGGCATAATTGCAGTCCTAGGACTAAATTATCATCTTTAGGCCGGCATTATCACCACTGTGGGATGATGGGATAGTGTACAGTAGTGTCCACTGTCCATTGAGCTGAACACGCTCAAAACAGTGGAGATGACAGTCGACTTGAGGAAGACACCCCCTCATCCGTTCCTGGGCTCCACTATCTCCCAGGACCTGAAGTGGACATCCAACATCAGGACCATCACCAAGAAGGCAGAGCAGAGGATGTACTTCCTGTGCCAGCTGAGGAAGTCACCCAACTTTGTGTTGTGGTGATGGGGATGGAAAGTTAAAATGCCTCAAACAGTCTTTGCAGCTCGATGCAGATTTTTTTTTCCCGGCCAAAAATGGCTCTTAAAATAGTAGAGGTTGCTGAGCCCTGTCTTAAAGCATTGCAATTTCTGGTATGTGTGAAGTGTTGTAGGCTTTTCTCTTGTTAGACAGCATTTGCCTCAGTTGGCAGTAGAGCCAAATGTATCAGGTGCCAAGTTTCTGCAGGTCTAATCAAGCCACTCCTTGTACATGTCCATCTGTCTGGAGGAGTGAGTCTGTGAGCATGTCATGATTGGCAAGTTGCGTGTGAGTTTGTGTGAAGTCTTTGAATGCTCTCCTCTGCCTAGACTTGTAGTTGGGATTAAGGCAGTAACCTGTTGTGTCTGATGGAGCTATTATCCCGAACAACACCTCAGCTCTCTTTGATGTCGTTTACACTAACCCAACCTGAAACCTGCACAGTGATGCAATGTGGAATTTCACCCCAGCACTGACTGCTGACAGGTAATCACATTGCTTCATTTTGGAGTGTGAATATCGGTGAGATGAGTTTGAAACTGCAAAGAGAATAAAATCTGTGAGTTAGCTGTTAAGAAATGTAGAGAAAGACTACGTGCATGCTTGAAACAATATAATGCATTTTCATTGTGCTTCCTAACTTGTAGAAGATAGAGGACCGTGCTGCTCATCAGTTTAACAGCACACACCCACACACTGTAGTCAGTCTGCAGCTGTGGTCTATTTTTGGTTGTTTTGCAGTCTTTCATGCACATTGAGCAGCTCTCCTCTCTGGGCCTCAGTGTGAAGGTGTCTCAGGTCTGAGCCACTGGGAGGAGACAGCTGGTGCATAGTGGCTCCATTCAGAATGAGGTGTTGTCACCAGTTAGAGCTGGAACTGTTGCAAAATGTACAGCAAATGTTCCCCCAAAACCCATTTTGTTTTCTTTTTTTTTTTATCAGATCATAAGAGGTTGTAAAGGACCCTGGACACCCTGGACAGGTCGCCAGTCTTCAAGTAAAGTACAGGTACCTCAAAGTTGGACTTGAGTAAATCACTGGTTATACTGAGTTGTTTGTAAATGGGGTGGAAAAAAAAGAGAAAACACTTCTCAGTATAATGTTGTATAATTCAACAGCACCCTAACTGTAACAGCCAAAAGGAGAACCCTGAGGAATCCAGCCTTCATAGCTGTTCTCAGAGCAACACAATAATACTGAGACCACTTCATAAAAATATGTGAGCTATATGATAGACAGTGTGAGAAGAACTGCTGTGCTGAGTGTGAGCGCTCCAGAAAACACTGTTTATCATGACAGCTACACACACACGCATGCTTTTTCCTTCACACTTCTTGTGTCAGACAGGCAGGAATTGATTAGAATATCTATTTTAATCAGAGTTTCCAGTGGTTAGGAGATTGTATTATCTGCTGCTGCCACTTTCAGCTCCATAATAATTTGACTGTGTTTTTATCCATGTACACTAGTGTATGTTCAGGTTTGTCACTGGCTTTAGAGGGGTGGAATGTAAAGCCTGCCAAACATGATAGACCGCCTGCTTCATCTAAACTAGGTTGACACGGGAGGTTTCACATATGTAAACGCTGCTGGAACCCAGCACACACGTGCACAAACATGTTTCGTTGAAATGATCTGGGCTTGCTCTCTCCTTTCTGGTAATTAACCCCGCATGCCTTGTATTTTTATTCTTCATCAGGCATGACATTTTGTTGTTTTTCATACATCTTTTGACATGTGCACTGGATAAAGTGAAGTAAATGTAAAGTAATAGGTAATACCAGCGTGCTTTGTGAAAACTATGAACACATTCATTTTATGAATGTAGAACAAATATTTTAACATATAATGTTCTTGGTTAGGAAAAAAATGACTCAAACTACCATATGCTGAAGAGCTGTAATGATTAGTTGGTTCATTGATTGGTTGGTCAAAAAAATTAATTGGTAACTATCTTATAGCCAGTTAATTATTTCAGTAATTTCTGAAGCAAAAATGCCTAAAAGTTGCAGGTTGCAGCTTCTGATGTGTGAGGATTTGATGCTTTTTGTTGCCATGTATGATGATTGAATTAAAAAAGACAATTTGAACACTGAACATTTGAATCTGCATGTTTAGCCTTTTTCTGATTTATGGTCAAATGATTGTCAACATGTTCAGCAGCGTTGGTAATGAAATAGCTTTTATTTAGCCCCTCTCACAAAGCTGTTCTTCTTTAGCATTCCTGTATTGTACCTCCTCAGTAGAGCAGCCATGGCACAGGGCCACACGGCGCTCCACGCAGATGTACTGTAGCCTACTTGGTTTTTTGTGTGCATGCAACTTCATCTGTGTGCAATCTTTGTTTTCATTGAGCCAGTGGCTTCCAGTTCCAAACATGACCTCAGGGTGTATAAAACATGATGATCAAATGTTTGTCGCACAAAAGACTAACATAACAAAAAAGACACAGCAGATTAATTACATCACTAAAGTAAATATGAACAGATTTACTGTGACAGTGTTACTTTAAACAAAGTATCTCCACATCATTTCCACATGCTGGCTAGTTACAAGTGTCTTCATTAAAGGCTGTTCTATTAACTCATATCTGCATTGCCAAACCACCTGCACTTACTGTAAGAGAAGGTGAGGCTGTCCTCTCAGTGACTGAGGTTTTTTGTGCATGCAGCTTACTACCCACAATTGCCCATAGTTAAGTTTTATTACTGGGCAACTGCTAGAAGCTGTAATAATTATAACAGGAGCAAAGGAAAAAGTCAGGTTGGGGTGAACGGGTGAGCCAACAAAACACAGGACTTTAACCCGGGAAGCTGCTGCTGGTTTCCTGTTTCAGACCAGTAGCTGTTGTTTCTTTTAACCATGACTATTTCAAAACCTAACTGCATGTTTATTATTGTAACTAATCCCCTTCTTAACAAAGTACTTAAAATCAAACCATGATCCACTGACTTCGATGAATGTATTTACTGACAGACCGCACACATAAAAAACAACATGGAATCTGTGCAACGATCCTTTTCCCCATCAGTTTCTAATATCACAGCTGCAGTGAGGACAATGTCAGTTGTCGTTTCTCAGACTGAGAACCTACAAGTGGACAGTGCGACATCTAGGGTTCTATTGACTCTTATGAGTTATTACTAAAGACAGTTTAACTGTCAGAATAATACATTTATATTTCAGTAAATTCTGTTATTATTATTTTCTGTCTAAAACTGACCAATCTGTGGTTGTTGGTATAACCATGATGACATAGGTCTGGTACAGCTGTCACCATAGGGCCACTCCTATGAGACTTAATAAAAATGATAATTTTATTAAGTCTGCATAAGCCTATTCACGTGCACAGTATTTGCTTCACTAATCTGTATAATGACTGCTGGGATTACATGTAACTCCCATCAGCATTATTCATGAGGACTCACAGCTGTTTCAACCTTCCACGGACTGTGGTATCCTTAACAATCATCTCAGGTTTCGTCTGAAGTAACGACATAAACAAAATCCCACACCTCTAAATATGAATTATCTGTTAGAAGTCTATGTTTAAAGCTGCACGGTGCTGAGGAAAATGTCCTGTTGAAAAATAAAATGACAGTAAGCTAGGGGGATATAATTTAAGGGGTCAGTTAAATCTAAAAGTTCATGCAACCAAAAAAAGATTTTGTATTTCTATAAGTGGGGTCAAATTATGGAATGGTTTAAGTGTGGACATGAAAAACAGTACAAGAATTGAGGAGTTTAAATATAAATATAAATGTATGTGTCATTCAAGATATATGCAAGAATAAGAGATTTAATCAAGAATGCATGAAGGAAACACTCTGTTTTAAATTTTCTGTGTATTACTTGTCTGGTGCAGAAGAGAATCACCTATGTAGAGATACTGCTTGCAGCCAATGATGCATGAAATTTTTTGTATAAGATGATGTTATGGGGTAGGACTGGATAAGTCTGACTTCTTCCTACTCCATTCAAACATGTACTAGGTATAAGCAAACTGATTCTGGATTAGCATTGGTTAGATTTGTGTAATTATGTGTGTGTTGATGTCATTTGTTCTGCATGTTTGAAAGAATAAATCAAATCAAATCAAATCAAATGTATGCAGTGTAAGCAGTGAACAGCTCTAAGTCTGTAGAGTATTTAAAGATTCTGAAAAAGAGCAGGTTTGAGGCACCAATGGTGCATAATGTATCACCTTTGTCATCCAGAATCCAGAATTTGCTGATATTTAATGTAATCCATTTTCCTTCTGTCTGTGCAGTGTTTTCTGTGTCACTGGCTGGTGCAGGATATTTTCAACCCAGTCCTGAGCAATAGTTTGGTTTTATTTAAAAAAAACAGGAGACTAGACAAAGCTGTGTTTAAGTCATTGGTATTGTTTTGCCACAGAGCCTGTTGCAGTGAAAAGAGACAGGACCACCAGCAACTGCTCACCAAGAGCAGTTGAAGATGATGGTGGTAAATACATTTGCATTAACAGCACAGGCTACTGTGGCTTCAGATTTAATATGAAAGTGATCTGACACAACTGATATGATCAGATCAGAGACCACTATCCCACAGAGTAGAACCAGGTCACGGGTGTTACCACTGCAGTGAATAGGTTCACATACACAATAGGTGGAACCAGAAATACTGCTGAGAGAAAAAAGCTTTATGTAGAGGATCACGGGTCTTATTCAGGTCAATATTCACGTCACCTACAGTTAGAATCTCGTCAAAATGTCTGAGGTGAATCCTCCCAAGTTCTTTTGAAAACTCAGCTGTGGCCCAGCAGTCAGTAGAGCACCATAAGGTGCAATGGTCGACGTCTGCTGCCCTGGATGGATACAGCAATTTATAGGTGGTGGAGGTGGTTTTAATAAAAGAGCTTCAAAAGAGTTGAAAGTATTAACCAGTTCACAGGCTAAATTGAATAGACTTGTACATTACGGGAACAACACCACCTTGTTTAGTAGTTCAAGTAACAGTGGCACTGGTTACTCAGGTGGGGAAGCTTCATTTAATGGTAAGAAAACATTTAGTTTGGGTCAAGTTTCACACAAACCAACTGCGTCCAGACTTTGCTGAAGAACCAGTCATTTCTCAGTAAGGATGTGGTAGTGAGTGATCTGATATTTATGAGACTAAACCTGAAGGTTTTATGGAGGCAACAGATCTCAGGAATATGACTAATAGATGATGTGTTAATGTCACATCTAGTGTTTCTAATAAAGAATTTTGCTGGCCTGTGTATGCAACAGTATGGAGATAAAGTTATGACTGCCTGGGAAAATGGTTCTGTAGCATTTTATCAGGTATTTTGTGGTATACATCACTGGCACTGGTGGACATATTAATAATTAGTTCATTGTGATTAGGGACTGGGATGAGGGAGAGAGACAGTCTCAATATAATAGACCTGTCATTCAGTCTGATAAGGCACTGTGAGGGTTTCCCTGGCTGGACATATTAACTGAGTGGACTGTGCACTATCTCTAAACCTAGCAGGCTCTTTAATCACCTGTGACCTGCTGAGGGCCAAATCCCTGGTGTCAAACCTAACTTAGACTCCTGTTTGTATTTCTAGATAAAATATCGGTGACTGCTCCAGTAGGGTGATGGCTGTCTGCTCTCAGCAGGTCAGTGGCCCCAGTAAGAAGGACAGTCATCAACAAAACAAATCCCTGCTCACTACAGTGATGAGCTAATTAGTGGTTCAGTGAAGTAAGCCTGCTGTACATGGTGAGCTGATTTCCTCCATTAGCTACTATTGGTGACTAATGTTAGCCATGTTACTGCAGTACTGATATTTCCATAAATTCAGGAGTTTTGTACAAGCAGCACTAATACTGCTTAGGCAGTTTCCCTCTCTTTCTCTTTGACATAGCAGTGAATGACATGAAGGACATGAATGCATCATATTAGTGTTACTGTGGCAGTGAACTGCTCCATTATCTGTGTTGAATACAGTCATTTTCAGAGAGAAGTTTTGCTGCAGTTGAGTGCGATCGCCCACTTGGATTGTGTAATCAGTGCAGTGAATCACAGTTTGGCTAGTAGTAGGGGTGTGTTTATGTAAGTTTGTGATCTTTTACCACAAACTGTAGGTAATTTCCTGTGCATACAAACACTGAGCGATGTTCAACAATTATTATTTGCATGGATTTTATGCTGTTATCATGATGCTGTTCTATTGCTCCTTTGATGGAAATAATATTTGTTTTTCAATCTGGATCTCATTATTGGTTCAGTGTGGGGCTTTGTTTTGTATTTTTGCCCATCACTCCAATTGGATATAAAAAAGCTTCACCCACAAACTTAATCACTGTGATTTGGAAGCACAGTGACGTGAAGGAAAGAGAGTCCAACTGAGCTTTATCACCCTATGAAACAAAATAAGCATAAATTGTCCCAATATTTGATTAGTCAATGGCAGTGACTTTTATTGGTCATTTCCGAGCCTGCACTCTGGTTTGGAACAAAGTCTTCACCCTCTGAACTCTCAAGGCTCTTTGAACTCCTCTAACACACACTCAGATTTTTAACTGCTCAGTGATTGAGGCTGGTGTGACAAGCAATCATCTATCAGCCTCTGGTGCATTAACATACTTTATTATGAAATTTCTGTACAGTGTGTTCTTCTGACAGTCTCACACAATTATGCTATCTTTCCATTGCCACCAGGAACTGTAAGGATTGCTCGACACAATTGTGAGCGAGCAGTAAAGAACAGACCCAGGCGGCTGGCTTCGGTGCAAGAGGTGGATTTATTTACAGTGGTGAAACAGGGGTGCAACACAATATACAAGAAACAAGAGCGAATGACTGAAATGAATATCACCGGGTGATGACCAGCATTTGTGAAGGGGTTTTGTCCATGAAGTGATGAGGTTGGGCTGCGAGGAAAAGCGACACTCCTGAGCTGGTCAAGGTGGTGATCCGGTTGACTGTGGAGTAGCAGAGAGGAGACTGTGCATCGACCTGTGGAAGAGGTAGGTGGAGCTGAGGGAGTCCAGGTCCAAAGGAGAGATCCAGGAGAAGTGACAGGAGACGCTAGAACTATGAGAAACAAGACGTGGAAAAACGGGAGACAAAAGATATAATCCGACATGGAACGAAGGCTAACAACTAGAAAGAACCAGCAAGGGAGTGAAGGTAAAGCCGAGTATAAATAGGGAGTGACAAAGGAGGCGCAGCTGAAGAGTGTCAGAAAATCAGGACAGGTGTGTTAATCAAGAGAGTCAAAGAGAAAAGCAGACTAGAGCGAGAAAGAGAGAAGAGAGGAAGGTGCAGCCGGGCAAACCTGACAGGAACCGTTTTTTACCTATAATGTAGTGCGGTTTGCTTGTTTCGAGTGTCTCAGAAACGGACCGTGCCTGGGCTGAAAATGTGCTGAAAAGCGTGATGCATGGCCCTGCAGCAGTCACTCCGGCCAGTGACATCGCTACAATGACTGGCAGAGAAAACTTGAGCAACAGGAAGTGTTTCAGCCACAGAAAGAGAAAAAAAAGAAATAAGAGCCAATACGGTATCTAAGTTTGTTGAATTCATGTTTGCTCTGTTGTGCTCCTACTTTTGATGTTCGTTTTGGTTGAGCAAAAGACAGCACCATGACGTTTTCCCCAAGAGAAATGCTCACTCTGTGCAATAGAAACACAAATGCGTATTGGGGCCCAGGCAGCCTGGGCCAATAGCTGGTCAGCCAGCCTGAGTTCAGGACAGCTCCTGGTGGTAGTGGAATGAAGGCTTTTTGGTACATTTCCACTGTTGGAACCTAATGAGCAGTATACATCGTACTTCACCCTGCATAACTTCCTGGGTTGAGGTGGGCCGTCCTGCTTTGTTTTAACATTGTATTTTCTCTTGTGTCGGGCTCTGTTTAGAGGAGAGAGGGGCTGCTCCCCTCTCACATGCAGTTGGCTGAGCAGAGAGGACAGACAATGTGAAGTGTGACTCGATAGTGCAACAATCAGCCAGTAATGGAGACTGTATGAGCAGTCTATCAAACAGCTGTTAAGCAAACAGAACACACATTCGCAGAAATGTGACGTCTTCGTTGCTTTGCCTGTGGTCCACTGACTGAGGTCTCCGTTTTGCCTCTAAACCAACAAGTGAAGGCCTCGTTTAACCTCTAAACCAGTATGAGTGCCCCTTTCTACACCGTGCTAATGACTAAGGTGTGAAGAGCGGACATTTAACCAATCAGGGGCAGCTGCTCCGCACGCATGCACCCCTCCCCCCTTGTGTTCCTGGAACTCAATTTTAGCACTACCTCTTGAGGGGTGCTGAAATGTAGCTGTCTGTTGGCAGGACACCCTGTTTATGACCAGTCACTGTCACACCAGTGGCTCTTCCCCTCCACCCCGTACTTCTCCTTCCTACCACTACATCAGATTAAATGGGTCTCATTGTCCTTTTTCTTCTTCGGTCCAAAACCTCCCTCCCTGTTTCCCCTCAGACTCCTGCAACCAATAACAGGGAGGGGGCCTAACACTGCTTAGCAACAGCCAACCCAGTTCGACCGGTCAGGACAGACCCTCCTACTCGTTTGGGAATAGAGGGTGCACCCTAACCAGGGTAGGGTTACCTGGTAGACGCACACACACCATTTCTTGTTACTGCAGCATGGAGCCTCAAAAAGGGGAGTGTATCTTTCCCTCTCTCTCCCTCTCCTTGTCTCCTCCCTCTGTCTCTTGACCACCGTCATAGCCTGCGTAGTCTCTCCTTGCTTGTGTGTTCACACACAGCACTGATGGGATAAGAAGATATGACGCATGAGCGTGCAGTGCAGCCAGGGGTGTGTGTGAATGTGTGAGGAGAAGGATCGAGGGTGTGTGAGGACAGACAGCCAAGTGCATGCCAGTCGGAAGTGAGGAGTGACATAGCTGAAAGAGCTCCCATAATTTCTTGCTGGATTTGCTGGATGTTTCTTTTTTGCAGCCGCGCAGCCTGAGAGGGAGGACAGAGAAGTGTAAGTTATGGCTGTGGTGACAGTTGTACACGGGATCAACACGTGTGCATGTGTGTCCTCTTCTTCATGTGCATATTCTGGGGCATAGGGCTGTGATCTGTGCACTTTGAGATGTTGGCTGGTGCCAAACAAGTCAGTCATTTAAAAGTGACTGTGTCATGGAAGATCATTTCCACCAACTGGCTTAAATGACTGTATATAGTTTTCTATGCAGTAAACAGTTCTTATTATACTCTAGTAAATGCTTATTTTGTAAATGCGGCTACGTTTGGTAGTCATATGCTGTTTGAGTTTTCAAACTTTTGCCTATAGCACACACTAAACATGTTTCAGTACGTGATGTGAAATCCTCGAAATTTCTATAAAGTCCAGGACAAAATCCTTTGCATTTTATCATGACTAGAAAACACTCAGTGGGATTTTAATTAAGAGAACAAGAAGGTGATGGTACTGTGGCAAAAGTAAAAATAGAAAGCATTCATGTGGTCTCTGTAGTCTCTGCAGATGACTGGGACTTTGCTTTCCAGATGCTTTGTTGACATGATTGCACATGTAACTAAATCCTTTCACAGAGTACACACAGTCAGAGCATTGTTTCACTGGGCTGAGTGTGGCAGGTCTGCAACTGTCTTTGATTTATATTTACTTCAACAGGAAACTCAGTGAAAACCTAGAATTAAATGCTTACCATAGTCCATGTTGGTCTACAGATAAGGACTAAAGCAAAATGTATTAACTACTATAATGGTGAAGTCATCTCAACGTCTTTGTTTAAAGTAACTAATTAGAATGTTTTTTTAAGTGTAGGAAACGTCCTAAATGAAAAATATTTTGGACATGCTCGGTTACGAGACAAAGTAACATACTGTATCCTTTGCTCAGTCTGACGTTCGTTAGCTGCTTCAGGTCCCATGTGAACCTGACTGTAACGACTGACAGGTTAATACTGTAGCAGTGTGGAGATGTTAATGACGATTTCAAAGCTCTAGTTATGGAGGTTACAGTCTCTACAGTGCTGAACTGTCTTAAAACCAGTGAAAAGGTTTCAAAGAGTGCCAGTGGGGGTTGAGTGAGTCAGCAGTGCCTTATCGCTTGTTGTAGGAATTGTGGTTGATGCAGTAAAACAACTGTACAGCTCAGACTGTGTGAGCCTTTCTGACCATGTATGGACAGACCACATGCTCTGGTCCTGTATTTCAGCAAGGGGAAATGCTTTATTCCTCTCTCACCAGCACTACTGTGCTGTTATTTCCAGAACAGTACTAATACTGGAAGAGTTGTAACTTACATAGTGTAACAGTTCAGAATACGTTTTAATGAATGGTCAGTACTTTGATGGAATGAGGAACAAACTGTTTTCTGCTCAACTTTGGAATTGTTGTTACTGGTGGTCATTTGTTTTGGTGATAAACAATAGACATCCTTCTTTACTTAGTCTTTTATCCACTACTACAGTACTAAGGCTACAGTACAGATGAACTCTCATCCACTGCCATGCATGCAGGTATTGAGCTGTTAAGATAGTGGTGGCGTCGGAGCTGGAGGGGCACGAGCTGGCTACATAAAAACAGCTCGATCCACAAACCCAGTCCCGATTGGCCTGGCAGGCAGCCCACAAGCTCTGTGTCTTCATCGTTCCACGCCACTCTCACTGTCCATTAGGACCATTCTCATTAGTCAAACGCTGCCTCTGTCTGTCTCAGCAGTGACTCACCTTATTTTAAACAGCTTCTCTTGACACTCACTGATCTTAATAGTTGCCTCCTTCCATCTCTGGCTTATAAGCATTTTAAGTATCCAGCTTCTAGTGGTAGCAAATTCAGCTGCTTCATATATTCATATTATAAATATTTCTCACCACCTCAGTTCCAGTACCATCCACACTGGCGAGACACTGCGTGAAGCAGCGTGTCCTTTACGTCATCTGAACACGCACGCCCTGTCAGCGGTGTCACATTTCTCTCTGTGATCTCACACACAGTGTATATGTCGCAGAATGCAGATGCACACACACAGATGTATACAAGCACATCCACACATGCTCTCACCAGTGGGCACATACACACTCCTCTGCAGCGACTGCAGGTGTGAAAATCCTGATGGAGGTAACTTCAGTGGGATTGTGCTAAATATATGGCAGGATGACACAAGCTGGTTATTATGTCACTCACACAGTTACATTCATCTTTCCTCTGAATGAGAATAATGCAGTTTATTTCTATGGCAACCACTTTCACTGTGTCGGGTTGTCCTTTGTGTGTGGTGCAACAAAAGACAGACTGTAACATCAGCTGTTGTTGTTTATCCAGTTGTGTTAGCCACCCTGTCATTGTGTGTTCATAACGAACTGTGTCATTATGACTGTGTCATGTCCGTTGTGTGACTGCAGAAATGTGTATGCAGTGATACCAGCACTGTGGTTTTGTGTGTTGCTGTAATGCGATGCAGTGGTGATGCTCACCAAGTGCTTCTGTGAAGGGAAGGTGAGCCCTGCTGCCTGCTGCCTGTTATCAGGCTCCCTGGTTGTTTGTATGCCTGACTGGAAAAGACAACCTTCAGCACAGGGCCTGTATTCTTTACACCACGAATTAATCAAGTGGATTCACTTCATAATCTATCTAGCAGATTGATTGAGTGGATTCTCACCAAATTGTGAAATGGTGGACAGATGGTTGTTGTGACGCAGAGCAAATCACTGGACTATGATCAGCTAAGTCACTATTTTCCACACTATTTCAGTTTAAGTCATGTGAACTACAGTTTACCTGAGACATCCTGTGTAATGTAAAACCACTTGTTTAATGTAATTGTAACTATGTCTGACGTGCGCTTTAACTTTGACATTTTTCCATCTATCCACTATCCATGCCACTTATTCTTTAAAAGGGTCTTGGGGGGCTGAAGCCAGTCCCAGCTGACATTGGGTGAGAGGTGGAGTCCACCCTGGTCAGGTTGCCAGTCTGTCACAGGGCTGACATGTAGACAAACAACCACACTCACTCATTCCTAGTGGCAATTTAGAGTCACCAATCAAGCTGAGCTGCATGTATTTGGACTGTGGGAGGAAGCTGGAGTACCTGGAGAGAACCCACACAGGCACAGGGGGAACATGCAAACTCAGCACAGGAAAGGCCCCGGGCACTGTGCAACCCACTTTGACATTTTTGAAAATGTCAATTTAAATTTTGTCACAATATAGCCAGCAAGAAATGAAGTGAAACTAGTTTGCAAATGATTTTTGCTTTGTCTCATCTGGTCTTTTATAACTGATGAAAAACTGAGCATTTAACAGAAGATATCATTGTCTGTTCTTCCCAAAGTGCATCCTGGTGCAGGCAAGTGACACACACACACCTGGCCGTACATGTGATGTAGAAGAACCAGGCCATCTTCTTCTATTGCTCTGTGATCCAGTTCTGGTGCTCATGTGTCCATTGTAGGCACTTTCAGTGGTGAACAGAGTTCAGCATGGACACTCTGACCAGTCTGAGGCTACACAGCCCCACACATAGTGAGCTGTGATACACTGATTGTTCTGACACCTCTTTGTCAGAACTAGCATTAAGTTTACCAGTAGCTGCAGTAGCTCTTCTGTGGGACCAGACAGCACAGTCTAGCCTTCACTCCACACACACACATCAGTGAGACTTGTCACCAGTTCACTGTTTGCCCTTCCTTAGACCACTAATGTACTAACTGCTGCAGACTGGGAACATCCAACAAGTCCTGCAGTCTGGGGAGATGCTCTGACCAAGTTGTCCAGCCATCACAGTTTGGCCCTTGTCAGATCCTTATGGTTACCCAGTTTTCCTGCTTCTAACACATCAACTTCAAGGCCTGACACTTGTTGCCTAATATACCCCACTCCTTGACAGGAGCCATTGTAACGAGATAATCTACATTATTCACTTCATCTGCCAGCGGGGTTAATGTTGTGGCTGATCATTAGTTGACACAGTGTATCACCAGTTCTGTTCTGTCCTCCTCTGTTCAGCTGTGTTCTCCTTCATCTACCTGGTTGTTTTGGCTTCAGTGTCCATGAGGAATGACTGCTGTAACATTGTGAAATATGTTAACTGGTATCTCTGTAATAAAATACAGATTTAAAGCAGTTGGGAAATACTGTTACTGGTCACACTGATAAAGTAGTTTATGAGATTCATAAACATTTGTTGCCTGATGACTTAGGCTGAAGTCCTGCTTAAATGTTCTACTTGTCAAATAACATCCACTGTGTGTGTACATTCACTGCTTGCCCACTGCTACTGGCTATGTTTAGTATACGTGTGAGTATGTGTTTACAGCACAATGTTTTTTACACACAAATTTACAGCAGAGGATTGTATTAACTTGGAAAACGTTTGCCCATATTTTTCAATGTTAATAATCTTTCCATGGCCCATTGAATATTTACGCATGAACCATTACTGTTCACGTACTTTGGTGTCTTCAACACTGTTGTCTGAAAAACACCAGACTGTTTTAGAGCTTTTGGGGTTTTAGCTGGTGTCAAAGTACAGCAAGAGCCAAACACTGTACAGGGATCTGAAAAGTTGAAAGTACTACATGAAGGATGGCGGCATGCAGTCTGTACAGGGATCTGAAAAGTTCAAAGTACTACATGAAGGATGGCGGCATGAGTCTATGACTTCCTCACTTTTTGCTTAATAAATATAATGACAGTAAATAAATGCATGAAACCTTTGCTCAAACAGCGTTCAGTCTCTCACCGGCTGTTATGGAAGAAGATGGCTTACTTAAGTCAAAGTAAGAAACATCGGTCCGGGGCGGACTTATATAAACAAGTGGGGTGGCTCTTTCTTGGTATCTGCAGTGGGAAGCGATACTTGGGAAATTTGGTTTGGTACATAGTAGTACATGGTCTGAAAAGTCTGGGAACCTCTGCTGTGTTTCACAAAACTTACCCTAGCTTTTTAAAATGGAAATCTTAATTTGTAACGTAACAAGTAACTATGGTTGTCAAATAAATGTATTGGAGCAATTAAAAAATGTAGTGGAGTAAAAGTATAAAGGTACATAAAATGGAAATATTCAAGTAAAGTACTTCAAAGTTGTACTTACAAACAGTAGTGGAAGTTATATGGCCCCACAGGGATAAGATTTGTAAGTATAAGTATAGAACACATTTGTGGTTTCTGCAGGAATCTAACTGTGTCCTCGGGAATATTAAAGTAGCAACATGCACTTGTGACAGAAGCGACAGTTATTGAGCTTCATTTTGTAAGTGACTTGCATTAACAACATGACTGCAATGTGAGATAGTGGGACATTTATTTCAATGCAGTTACATTATACAGTGATGTGTAAAATGCTATGCTGACCTTCCTTCATACGTTACAGGGTGCAGTGACTAGAACTAACCTTGGCCAGTGTCCCGCTGCACAAGATTCAATTATTAACGTAGCTGCCCAGCGTCTGCACTGTGGCATCAGGTAACGTCTCGGTAGCATTTTGCATGTGAAACTTTCCCATGTGTTGGTGTAACCTTTCGTTGTCAGGTACTGTATGTCCTGCAAGAGAGGAAATTATGTTCAGTTGTAGTTTTTGTGAGTAAACAGAAAATTTACTGGGTATTTAGCTGTCATGCATCACTCAACATAACCTGTAAATTGACCCAGGTAAAGATACAATTTAAGGGGTCAGTTAAATTTAAAAATTCATGCTATACGTACAACCAAAAAAAGATTTTGTATTTTCATAAGTGGGGTAAAACTATGGAATAATTTAAGTGTGGACATAAAAAATAGTAATAGAATTGATGAGTTTAAATGTAAATTCAAAGGTATGTGTCAATCAAGATATATGCAAGAACAGGCTTAATGATTAATTACATGGACAATTGTGGGTGTGGTGTATATTTTGTAACCATTCTTTAGTATATTACTTGTGTGATGTAAGAATGTTAACACTGTTATCGTGTAGAAGTTAGTATAATACTTGTGTGTGTAGAAGTGAATCATTTACTGCTTGCAAACCAATGATGGTAAGATGATGTCATGGGGTAGGACTGGATAAGTCTGACTTCTTCCTACTCCATTCAAGCATGTACTAGGTATAAGCACATTGATATTGGATTATGTGTAAAATTATGTGTGTTGACATATCAACTGTTTTACATGCTTGAAAGAATAAATCAAATCAAATCAAGATATAAAGCATTTACTGGCATTGTCGCTCGGACTCTATGTCCAGTCACCAGGATGCCTGACACTTGTCTGATTCTTGAACTCCACCATCAGCCAGGTTCTAACTCCCATAATGACAAGCTGAAAACAATGGAGCTGACTGTGTGTCGCCACAAATAGCTTCTAGTACAGTCAGCTGTAGCTGGCACAGGCCACTCCGAGCCTTATTATTGCCTTGTTGTACACACACGCAGTCCTATCACAAAGAGTCATGACAATAAATTGGCATTAATTGGGGTAAAGAACAAAGAAAACAGTTAAAACCAGAAAAAGCAAAAAAGAGATATAAGACAGCAGAGATGAAAAGTAGAAGAAGAAAGTAACGGTAAAGAAAAACAGTGAACAGCTCAAAGCGATACGAGGTAGAGAAGGAAATGTAGGCTCCAGTCGGCATCACAGTCAGCCTAGAGAACAGCAGAACACCACTGCTCTCTCTGCTAACCTGAGGTGGAGGTAAAACAACAATGTGAAGAGCAGAAAAGGCAGCAGACTAAATTAGTTCCAGAACACAAAATGCCCTTAAATCCTTGATCCAGATCAGATCCGGATCATCTTTTAGGGTATAACATGATATGATTTCGATATGATTGATATATGATTTTTTTTATTTTGCCCATGATAAAGATGGGGAATTTATTTATTTATTTTTTGTCATTATTTTTGTGACCTTGACCTTTGACCTTTTTCACCCAAAACCTACTCACTTCTAGTGTTGGTCCCCACCAATGTCTGTACTAAGCATGTTGATGATCCATCCAGGTGTTTGTCCATAATCCTGCTAACCAACACTCACACAGAGGTAAAAACATGACCTCCTTGGTGGAGGTATCGATGGGTGGACGGTTAGAGAAGCCACTGACTGATATGGTCAGGACAGGCTGTGGCAGTCCGGTGCAGGTCTTGATAGCTGGAGTCATTTTCCCCTGGGAAAGTTGTGCTAATAAGAGAGTGGTGGGGAACTGTAAAGATGGAAGAACAAAATGTTGTGGTCTTCAAAGGTCCCTGGTTTCTCTGGGCTCTCTGGCTGCTTTCCATTCTATCATCTTTGTATGTATATGTATTATTATGCAACAGTAACAAACAATGAGCTAACCAAATCTCAGCCCGCGCTAAACCCGCGAGGCTTGTTGTTGTAGCTGATCCGTCTGCCTCCTTCCTGGTGGGCTTACTCTGTTTATTCACTGGTTCTCTTGTTTAAATTAAGCCGTATGTGATTCAAGCCAAGCAAAGAAACAGTTACATCATGAATTGTTCTTCCAGCCAACGACTGGACAAATCAAACCTCCTGCTTCAGAGCTCCAGGTTCATGGAGCAACATGGCATCTGCAGGGAGTGATTGTGTAACATCAGACATAGAGGTGTTTTTAGGGAAAATGTGTCACCTTTGACCTTTTGTGAATATTTAATAGAGATTGCGAATGCAATCGATACAGCATACATTATCATTTAAACTCTCCCTAATATGTGCAGTTAAAAGAACAGTGAAACAACACAGCACAAGACTGTGAAGTAACACAGCGTCTCAGATACAGTTACCTGAGTACACGCTAACCACACTCATCATTTAAATAGTATCTACACACAAGTCATTAAAATCTAATGTATTTGATGTTATTTAATCTGAGAGTAGAACTTGGAATTCTAAACTCCTGTCTGAGGTAACCTTCCCCGTTTTGCACAGCCCAGAGCTGGACCTCGATTTTGACCATCTGCATTAAAGGCCCAAAAAGAAAGAAAACGATCATTTTACTGACTTGCACTGAAAAGTCTGAAATGCTTTGAAAACAGGATTAGATCTAATGAAATTTGTTCAAAGTTGTATTAGCTGTGTGTTGCATGCATTTATTAGAGGTCAGTCTTTTCAATGTGGAACATCAAGTTTTGTTTGAGCTGCATATGTGCTGACATGTTGCAGTTAGTAAGAGTATAAGCATCTGCTTTAGTAAACAGACAGTAGGGGACTTAATATCCCATAATACTGAAGCTGTTTTCAGACAGGATGCGGTATGTCCTGCGCTCGCCATGGAAGCGGTTTCTTCACAGGGGAGGAGGGCGCACACATGCAAATCGTGCTTCTGTTGGGCGCCAGTTGCTAGATGATCAAAAAACTTTCCAGGAGGTGATTAGCAGATATTAACTAGTTTTTTGAGCAGCGGACTTGGATGCATGATGTATCTGTCTACATGTAAATGAAAAGTTCTGGCTTTAGTTGAATTGAGGAGGAGGAGACGAGCTGCAGCAAAGAAGAAGAGGATGTGGTTCCGTCAGAATCAGCTTCTTTTCCATGTTCTTTGTGGACTGTCAGGTTCTCTGCAATTGGACGTGTCAAGGTGTTGTCACAGAGCGCTGTGCCCAACTAAAATTTTTTGGCACACGGGATGGCACATGTGTCCTTGCAGGGCGCTGAGCTCGGCGCAGTGCAGATACGTTCTTGCACTGTGGAACACACAGAAATGAATGGTTTTATTAGCGAAGCGCAGCACCCACAATCTGGAAACAGCTTTATTCTCCTCTTGATTTATATACTGACTATATATTTATACTTTTTTTTTTTTACTTAGAACAGTACTTTATGTGTATTTGCATCAGCTGGGTTAAGCCACACAGACTGGATTTCTCAATGTAGAATACTCCAGAAAACATGGATCCCTTACATTAATGCTTTATTTACAAACAAACACAGGAATTTCCAGACTAAAATATCCAGCAGTCACTAAATGTGTTAATTTAGCTAAGATAATTTTCTAAACCATTTTATAGGTCTAATAGCTATTAGTTGTGTGTTGTAATTGCTGATGTTCCTCTTTAACCTGGTGGTCACTCCTGTCATTCTCTTGCTCTTCATCTTCTCCTCATCCCTGTCACCCAGCTCTGGACAGAACCTGCTTGACAGGCATGTCTTAATGCACAGTGGGGTCCAGGGTCCAACCACCCAACAATAGTCATTAAACTTGCAGTCGTTGAGTTTAAGCCAGAGCAAGTCGGTTAAGTTTTAGAGGCTTCATGTCAAAGAAAGCAGGGCCGTTCACTGGCCTGGCACTAATGTAGGACAGTCTTTCTCTTTCTGCCCTTTAGTCTCTCTGCATGATAATAGAAGTGCTGTTCATTGGATTATCTCATAGTCAGGAAAGACAGGAAATTGTGCATGTCAAGGAGCAGCGTACTGCGGAGACAGTGCTCCTCTAGAAACATGTAAACCAAAATCAAATGGCCTTTAATCAGGATGTGAGTCTGAGAAGCGATGTTCTTATGGTCTGAGATGGTGCTGTGTATGCCAGAGGGCCTGACAGTGTATTTTTCATAGATGGGACAAGCCAACTCACCTGAAAGTAATGCATCACTGTCAGTTTGAGTCTCTATATAGTGCCCTAAAGTCCCCACATGATATAACAAGGTAATGTCTATGGCATGTACTCTCTGTACATACTGTGCATGTACTGTATGTGTGCCTGTCTGAGGGACAGATGGATTTTCTTACCAGTTTCTCTGCACAGTCACACTGTCTGAAGAAGCTGCTGCATTTTTTATACTGACAGTGGCTCAGTTCTCAGACAGACAGCATGAGCAGCCGGTCAGAGTGGAGTGACTCTGTTAATGCATATTTAATTAAGGTAAGCTGACCTCACTGTCTTTACATCAGAATGCCACTTCTCTGATCATCAGTCAGCCTTTTGTCTCAGGCACATATATGTATGTATATATACAGTATATATATGTATATACACACACTCACACACACACACAAACACAAAATGAATATTTGGATAGTTGCACTGAATCCAATCAACTGACAAAATTCTTAGTTGGGTACAGCCCTACAGAAAAGTACAGTAATGAAAAACATCTGCAGCAACTAAGAAGCTCAAATGGAAAAACGTTACTGTAAGTGGTTACTGCTGTGTGTTTATATGAACAGTGGTTTGTTACAGGGAATTCTGCCCCTTCACAACCACAGATTAGGATATCCTGTATCAGTGAGGCAATGTTTCCTGAGCTGGTGAAGACTTTTAACTGTGTGCCTCCACCCTGTATCTCCACCTGCAAGTGAGGCAACTTTCTGTGTCAGCCAGGGGCCCTGTTGTCATTACTGGATAATGGAGATTTAGCACTGTCCTGGATCTGCTCGCCTTTATATAGCTGCTCCTCTTGTTTCATTTTGTCCCTGACCCAAATACACACACACACATCTAATGATTCCACCACAGATGAAAATCAGAGCATCGACACTTAAACTGTTGATGGTGACACTTAATGGAGCTGGTAAACTGATACTAACAAATTGCCGTTGCAGTCTGATGGAGTTTATTCTCTTACATTTAAAATGATTTCCTCTGGTCAGATTCAGTGTTCCACACTAAGTCAGTCACTTAGAGTTTGACTGGTCTTCGCACCTCTGTTCATCAGAAACACAGTTTGTGTTAAGATTCTTGTAGCTGCACATCTGTCAACGTTCTGGTTTAATCCTGCAGAGGGCAGCATTTCTGAACACTTAGCCCATCAGCATGTAGAGACTGGGTTTCTTCAGCAGCAGTCAGAATGGCAGTTCAGTGGGGGAAACCAAAAGTAATAAATACTGTAATAATAATGTTGTTAAAATGACCACATTGATCAGTGTTGTTACTTGCAGGAGACATAGATATCCTGTAAAATTTAAAACCGCTTACTTTATTATAAGTTTCAAATTAAATGCCTTTGATTTGGCATTATCTGAAATGCACATGGTGGAAATCAAACTACAGGTATAAAGTCTATGCAGACAGACACAGTCATTGCGCAGTGTGACATTTTTCAGGTTTACTGTTATTTGTTCTTTGTAGAATGAAAGTTTCTGTCAAAGTGTCTTGTCTTGTCAGATTAGTTATGTAGGCTGAGGCTGATTCCACTGATTTGATGGACACAGTTATTCTGATGTTTTATCAAAATACGTTTCAAGTTTCAAGCCCTATTTTTCTTTCTTCTTTCTGTTTTCCAGATGTTTTCAACATCTTCTCATTAAATAAGACGGAGAGGAGGAGGAGGAGGGCACTCAAATGGATACTTTCCGAAATTACAGTTCTGCTCACAACAAGGACACGATGACTAACAGTCCTTTTGGAAATGCTGCATATTTGTGGGGTGACTAAAATGTAAAGTGTTGTGAAGAGCGCTGTTCATTGTTCTTTCACAACCAGCAAGAACAACAACAGAAAGCCAATGGGCAAGTAAAAGCCTATACACCACAGACCAGAAGATCATACAGAGCGACTGTTCTTCTGCCTTCCTGGCCCAGAGATGAGTGTTTCTGAGGCCAGTGAGAGCTTCACTGTCAGGGAGAGAGGTGGACCCAGCATGAGGCTAACTCTCCACAGTGCTGGAGACCACAATGGGAATGCTTTCCCAATTTCCTCTTCCTCCTCCTCTTCCTCCTCCTGTCTGGGGGAGTCATCTCCTGAGTCCCTGCGGAGTCTGAGCAGCCTCAGTGGGGACCGGCCTGACAGCCTGCTGGACTATGACATGTTTGAGGTCACCTTGATGACCAAAACGAATGAAATGACAGATGTGGTCATTTCAAAATGGGTGCCAGAAGAGGACGGTAAACAAGATGAGAATGATGATGTCTCCGTGGGAAACATACAAAACGAGCTGTCAGAATCCAATGACAACTCTGTTTACCTAGACGCCAGCAGCGGTGAATACCTCCGGGACACCTGGAACGATAACAACAACTTGACACTGGCCCTGTCCCTGACGACAAACAGCGGTAACCATGGAAACAATGCTGACTTCAGCTGTGGAAGTGGAAGAAGGGATGGCTCCACAAGCCCAGACTCAGATGCAACTGAAATCCCTGTTGATGATGATGATGATGATGACAATGAAGAGGCTTTGTTTCTCTCTGTGAGCTCTGACATGGGTGTGCAGAGAAGCAACATGACCCTCACTAGCTCAAACAGTCAGTCCAACAACGGCACCCATGCTGTGATGAGTGCGCTCCACACAGAGGCCACTGAGGCTGTGAGTGTACCTGATGATGACAGGCCGCAGCAGCTCCCTGTGGACCAGACAGAACCTCCAGCTTCTGAGGACGTCTGTGAAGCCACCCAGATATCATCATCTTGTTCCTTCTCTACCAGTCCAGCACAAGATTCTAAAGAAGTCACATCTTCTCCTGAGAAAGCTGAAAACTCCAAACCCACCCATCCTAGCACCAGTCAGCCGGCCAGAGCGGCAAACCCCAAGCCAACCGCTGCTACTTCAACAGCTCTCAAGACAGTAGCCTCCACTGGCATCAAACAATCCAATCAGGAGGCAAAGAAAGTTTCCAAACTGGACCTAAAAAATGTCAAGGCTAAAGTTGGATCATGGTCCACACTGTCCAAAGCACCCAGCAAGGTACTGTAGTGTTACTCAAAAGCTTAAAGAGCTGGTATGATGGACAAACAAACAAACAAAACTTTGAGATGCCTCAGGGTGATGGCAGAGGTCCTCCTGTCAGATTATAAAACACCATCTCTACTGTTTTTAAGTTTTTTAAATCTTTGAACCTGAGCCTCAAGAGTGAGCAGTGTTGAAACTGTGGCAGTTGTTACATCATACTCAGATACATGAGGATAAGCCCACCCTTTGCACAGCGCTATGCTGAGAAACACTCAGCTAAATGTAAATGGTGGTGCTAAAACTAAGCTAGCCGCCTCCGGCTGTGTTTGAGAAGTGTTACGCTGTTAGGAATCTTCGATTGATTCTACCATTCTGAAACATCCAGCTGAAGTCTCAAGTCTGCAGGGTCGTCTACTTCTTACTCAGGGTCACATTTATTAGGTCCTATTCTGATTGGCTGGGGGTGAAGATAAGTCATCACCTCCAGCCAATCAGAGTAGGTGTTCACGAACAATGTAAACATTATGTTAATAACATGTGAAACAGCCCACTAAGGGACACAGGGGAACCTGGCCTGTTTGTACAGAAGGATTCAGAGAAATGTGAACAATTTTGGGTGAATAGAATGTCACAGATATGTTTAAAATACACTCAGTATTTATAAAAAGGTTTCCAAAAGGGCCATAATACCAGCTCTTTAAATGTACTTAGTATTGTACAGCTGTCTTCTGTCTTACATTTAATGTTTCTCTGCTACTCAGCAGAACAAATCTGCTCCAGCAAATGGAAAGAAAGCTGTTCCTAGGAAGGAGGACGCACAGACTGGGAATGAGGATAAAAGACAAAGGTCATCTGCAAGTCCAGTTAAAGTGGCCGTGGTGCTGAAACCCATCAGAGGAAAGAGTATACTGAAAACCAGCCACAAGACAGCAGCCAATGACTCTGCTCAGCCAGAGAAGAGGAGTGCAGCCATTAGTCGAGCACTCTCTGCTTCCACCAGCTCCCTGGGGTCTGAGATGAATGAAGAGGGATTCCTGCACACTCCCAGGAAGGCTGTCCAGGAAGTGCCTGAAAAATGTGGAATAAGTGAGAGTGTGGAGACAACGCATCCAGTAGGAGACACTGCTGGAGAGCCTGAGGAGGACCAAAGAGAGGGGACTGCAGAGACTTTAATGACAGAGGTCGTCGTGGAGAAACCAAGAACTCACAGCGGGGTGAGTACTGTGAGCATGTTCAGGTGTATTTAAACTGGGCCTCAGGCTTATGTTTTCAGTCCTAGTTGATGTAGTGAAATGCCATTTTGATGTCTAATGCCAGCAAGGATCCAGAAACAGCTCTGGCTTGAGATGCAAGTTATGCAACACAGTCTTTGTGAAATGAAGTGCTGCCATCCACGGGAACACATCATCTGTGATTTAGTCTGGTGCTGCAGTGTGTGTGTGTGTTTTCCTTTGCATATATAGAGAAATGCTCAGCGTCGCTATTTTTAATGCCAGCTCAGATTGTAACAAACCTTTTTTTATTTTTAAGTTTTGTAGCTAAATGGAAAATGGCAGTCAGGGTATGTGCTCAGTTTAACTCATGACTGGGAAATGAACAGACTGACACAGTTCAGCCCTAAGCCTTGCTGTTGCTGAGCATCTTTCTCACAATGGGAAGAGAACAATCACTAGCACTTTAAAGTGTACACTGTGTTTTAAATGAGGGAGTGGTGCAGTATGTCGCAGTACATGTGCACTCTACCTCTGGTATGTGTTATTAAAAATCCAGTGAGCCGGTGACAGGTTTAAAACCTGCCCCAGCCTCAGGGGTTGTCTCAGCACAAGTTGTGTTTCACACAGGTCAGCTGTACTATACACAAATACAGTGCATGTGTGTTTGTGCTTCAGTCTTTATACCTAGAAGTTGTGATAAAGGTCAAACAGAGGCCATATTTACACTCATCAAGATGCACAAAGATTCTGCACAGCTGGTTGTTCCATCCTCAATGACTTGATGGCATTCCCATTTGTGGTAGTGTTTTGAAGACCAATTTTAACAGAATTTCTTTCATCATCAAATGATGTTCACTGTCCATCCTGTACAGTGTAATTTTACCAAACAGGGTATCCTTTAGGCCTAGATGGCCTGTCAGCATGTCACCACATGATTCAGTGTGTACTGGTATGCTGCAGTAATCCACGGGCTCAGCTTCTTGGCTCGGGTGAAAAGTCAAGGAGGCTGTAAGCTGCTGTACAAGAACACTGAAGTGTTTTATCTTTTCTGAATAAGCTCTGTGTGGCTCTGTGATTTCTGATGAGAAGGTGGAGGTGGGGGTCACAGGGGAAAAGTCCTTCTGAATGAAAGTACCAGTGTCAGGAGTTTGTTCTGAAAATGTCCTGACCCGAGTTGACATACAAGAATGAATATGTGAGCACTCTCTAACTTCTTCCGTCACTTCCCTGGCTCCCAGACTGCTCACAGCTGAGCAGTAACGACCACCAGCAGGTCCAGTGAGTCACGTCTTTCCCCTGAAAAGACCATCATCCACAACCTCACTTCATGTGAGCTGGTGTTTCAGAGTCAGAGGGGGAGAAACACAGAGGGGTGGCAGTAAAACAGAGAGAAATAACTTGTCCTGGTCATAGCCAGGAATTTCAAAGGGAGTGTACAGCACAATAGCAACTTATTTTTTTGCCCCTCTTGTGGTTGCAGCACACTCCCAATTTTCCCTCCTCACTCTCTCTCTCTCTTTTCCTCCTCCCCCTCTGCCTTATTCACACACTGTCTCACTCACTCCTCCCCTCTGCTCCTTCAGTGCCTTCCTCTCAGTTCACATTTCTGACTGAGTGGGGAGCATGGCTAACACCATGGTCTCGGTGCGCAGCTCCGAGCTGGGGCCCCTCGGCTGGAACACTGTCACTAAGCATCAGCTCTTCTTACAGAAAGTCTCCTCAAAACTGGGGCCCAGGCAGCAGGGGAAAGGCAGCAGAGTGGACAAGGCCTCTGGACCAGGCTTAGCGGCTGAACCTCGAGGACAGGGGAGCCCCGGGCCCAGGCAAGCCCGAGGTGACGGCTCTGTGCTGGGACAAGGTGGACAGACTGCTGGGGGTGGATCTCCAACAAGAGTGAGGCAGACCCTGAGTCATGGCCAGGGTGAGTTAACATGGTTTCTGTCTGAAACATAAACGTGAGCAATTTCAGTGCATGCACATTTACTCAGTGAAACCTGAAATGTAAATATGCAACAGCGTGCGGCACGGGACTGTATGTCTGCACTGCTCAGCAAGACAACTCTCAGCTTCTCTCTCTGTCAGGCATATACTGTAGACTCCTACTGGCAGTCAGTGTGTGTGTGTGTGTGTGTGTGTGTGTGTGTGTGTGTGTGTCTGTGTGTGTGTGATGGACAAAAAAGCTCAGCTTTGTCTCTGCAGCAGACTCAGGAAATGAGCAGGCTGACGCTGCAGAGCAGTGCGTTAAAATGCCTTCGACATACCTCTACACCACTCACTTTCACTCACACACACACACACACACACAGTTATGGGGCCCTGAACACACTGTCCATCCCAAGTTGCTGATGGACAGGCATGTACTGTTATCTGCTAGCTGGTGATAAAGGTGTGTGTTGCATTAGAGCAGAACTCTCGATTTCTTCAGCTCTTTGTCTGTAACAGTTCACAGAGTACAGCTGGACACTTGCACTGTGTGTGTGTGTGTGTGTGTGCATCCACAGAGATTTTACACCGCACCTCCCTGTTTGTCTTCAGAGGAAGTGAAAGTTTCCTGAAATTTTCCTTTGTCATCCACTTTTTGTTGTTTTTATTTTTTTCTCAGAGGAATTTCAGACCAGTGTTTGTGTGCAAGTGTGTATATCAGAGTGATTTGTGTTGAAGGGTAGAATGGAGAGGGCTGTTGACGTCATGCCAGTCGCATTTTGACACTGTAGCCCGTAGCCTGTCTTTGTGTTAGTAAATATAGTGTATGTGTGTGTAACTTCAAAATCACTGAGCTGCAGTGTGTCGTTTACATAGCAGAAAATACCCAAGTGCATATTTTGTGTGAATGAAATGTATTTTTGTGTGTGTGTGTATGCGCATGGTACTACTCCCATTGTGGGGACCTAAACCTACACTCACATGGTGAGGACTCAGCTGAGTGATTCATGTAAATCACTGAATTTTAAGGTGATGACTTGGTTTACAGATAGCATTAAGAGTTAGGCTTAGCCCAGTAGTGGTTATGGTTAAAGTTAAGCTAAATCATATGAATGAACCTAAGTCGATATAAAGTCCCTATGAGGAATGGAAACAAACGTGTGTAAAACCAGATCTTTCTTTTTGTAAAGGTCACCGATGGACAAAACCTGCTGTGTGCTCTTCGCTGAGCCACAGGAACCAGCAGTTGGCTCTTGACCTCTGTCTCCATCAGTGGATTCCTTTGTGTTTGTCTGCCTTCGTCCACTTTGAATTTGGTCCTGACTTGATTATTTCATCGCGGCTCTTTTCTCTGAACCTTTGCTTTTTCGTTTCAGGATTAGCCAACACATTCAGTGTTTCTCCCTGAACCCAGATCTGATAGTTTTCTGTAAATGGTTAAATCTACTTGTCAGACAAAGGTAATTGACCTAAATGACCAATCCCAACTTTATTAGGGGGTCACTTCAGGGTCAGGTTTTGCTTTAGCTCAGCTGCACTTTTCAGCAGATTGTCTCCTGGCTCACTGTTACGTGCACATCTCTCTTCACTTAACAGTTCAACATAGGCCATACCCACATGTAGTTATCCTCCCTGTTTATGAGTTTAAGGCTCTATTTGCTTATGTTACCATGTATCTAATGCACAGCACACACTACGCTTCCCCTTGACAAGGATGTTTGAATAGGTTTAACCATCCAACCAAACAGTGATCCACAGCAGTGTGCCACCAGTTTTCTGTCTAACCAGTATATTAAGGAGGGAATATAAGACGCTCTGTGGTTTCTTCTCAAAACACGACAGAGGAACTAATAACTAGTGTAAAATGTTATTTACAGTTTTTACCGGTATATATTTCAGTTATGGTAGCAACTAGAGGACTCCAGGGTTTGTGTGTGAGCCCATAATCTTGTATTCCTTCCATCACTGCTGACCATGTTTGCATTTTTCCAGGCAGCTGTTACTTTCTGTTCATGTCTATGTCAGTCAGCTGAGACAAAGATAGATAAAGCATCTTTAGCGTTCTGGATTTTTTGGCACCACACATTTTGGAGCTGTTTTATCAAATCACTATCT
The DNA here is from genome assembly GCF_001952655.1 of Monopterus albus. Lineage (NCBI taxonomy): Eukaryota > Metazoa > Chordata > Actinopteri > Synbranchiformes > Synbranchidae > Monopterus > Monopterus albus. The sequence goes on from NW_018128313.1 coordinate 124,895, forward strand.
TGTTATGGTATAAAAAGACAAGAAAACCAACAGGCAAACATTGTGCTGTGGGAGAGAACATGTGAATTGTTGGTTTTGTTTGGTCCTGGGTTCGGGTTAGAGTTAGGCATGTGCTCACTGAACTATCCAGACCAGTGTAGTTAGACAATAGTGTATACATGTGTGTGTCTGTGTATCAACAGTACGCATGAGGCATGTCTATGGTGAGCCAGCTCTTACACCTAAAATTGATTTTGTAGGTAACAGAATCCAGCTGCTCCCCCTCTGGCTGGCATCTCATCAGAACTGAAACCAAATGAAGCCAGATGTTTCCTGCTGGCTTCAGTCGCAGTGCAAGCTTCACTGCTGATCTACCTTCATCAGCAGAGACTGTGTGTGTGTGTGTGTGTGTGAGGTAATGTAACTAAAGTGAACACATGTAAACATTTTTCCATCTCTTTAAAACAACCCTTCTCCACTTTTAGAGGCACAACTCAAGTTTGTAGAAGCTGAGAGAAAGTTTGAATGAAACCTAAACAGTCCCTGTAGGTCAGTGTGGTTGATACACAGTACTGTCAATGAATCCTGAAGCTTTGTGTGTGTGTGTGTGTGTCTATTCATTATGTTGGTCCCAAAAAGACAATCAACGAGTCAAAAAGGTTTTCAGGGATAAGGTTTCATTTTGTTCCTGGATCAAGTCTGAGGACACCAGAAACTCCACTGCGGTTAACTTTTCTTTTGGATTCAGAAAGTTTAGTCCACCCGTCAGAGGCAGCAGTGAAGTAGGACACTGTTGTTGTGCTGTGTCAGAGGAATGTTTACATCCAGCCAATCAGCTAATTCCGTGTATTGACACAAGTTAGAACCCTTCTTATAGTAACATGTGGTTTGCAGTAAAACAGGCTTTTGTGATGTATTTCTCTGGCAAATTATCAACTGGAACTGGAGTTCAGAGTTCAGAGGGGGTTTTGGATCAGTTTAAATAAAACCCACAGCTCTTTGGACTTTGTTTGCCCCCGTGGCGCTGTGCTTCACCCCTCTCCTTACCTCTGACGACAAGTTGGAGCAGCAGGAAGAACAGGAAGGAAGCAGGTGATGAAATGATAAATCACCTGTGTTTATAAGAAAGGACAGAAGGAGGCAGAGGCAAGACAAATGGAAAGCACTTAGCCATGGCAGTTATGGAACTGAAACGGTATTTTAATATGAAATGTATAAAAAGAAAGAATGAATATTAGGACCCCCACAGGATCAGAACACAGTGGAGATCTATAGGAAGAATCAAAAGTGTACACGCACACACTTGCTAATCATGTCATGTCCCTGGTTTGGTGTGAAGAGGAGGCGTCACGGCTCTCAGGGGAGTTCATTCTGCTTTGGTTTAAGGAAGGAAAGGTTGATTAAGTCCACAAACATGATCAAAGTTTGAGATGTTGTATTTCACATCTCCGTAACTATAGAAGTAGTTTCTGCTGCAGAAACGTGCTGAGCAAAATGCATTTAGTCATTAATGAAGACTTTGAGTTACAGATGGAAATTTTGTTGATTTCATAACGGCTAACTCTTAGAAAGGTTGTGCTAGCTGACTGTGTTGAAGTAGCCACAGTGTCATCTCGGTGATACTCTTTGTTTCAGGGAGCAGTTAGGCCTTTTTGTAACCTGTGTCTGGCCTCAGGCTTCCTTCTGTTTGTTTGTGCAATATTCACATGTACAACAGTTGCATGTAGAAATAGACACGTTGGTGAAGGAGTATGGGATGAATGGACTTTTTACTAGACTGTGTATTGTTAATGCAATAGAAGTTATGTTCCCAGTTAATATCAAAGTTTTTGTGCTTCCTTTCTCGTCCAGTTATCCCCAAACCTCACACCGCCACAGAGCGAGCGTCTGCAGTTACTGACCTGGCTCCTGCAACCTCTGTCTCCAAACCATTAGCCAATCAGCAGCCAGCACTGGGGTCGAACGGGCGACCTGTCACTTCAAAGCTTCCTGTTAAGGGATTACCCACAAGCCCCAGTTCCTCATCACCGGGGAGCAGTGAGAACAATGGAGCCACAAGCAAAGGTGAGGTGGTGGAATGCGTATGTGCATGCACATGCATTAGTGCACTAGTCAAGCTCTCTTCCTAATACACACACACAGTGTCAAGAGAGGTGGTTTTCTTTGGTGTGGTTTCCCTCTCACTGCTGACTTAACTTCCCTCTTTTTCACTGTTGTTTCCACTGAGAGTCTGTCTCCTTCATACATACACACACACACACACACCATACAATCACTGCTAAGGGTGCCCTGACATTCATGAAGGTTTCTCTACAAACAGGCTGCTAGGACAGCCCCAGGGTGTCCATGTGAGTGAATGAGAGAGAGAGAGAGAGAGACTGTGTGTCTGTGTGTATGCACAGCAATGTTCACTTCCTCTGCAGGTCAAAGGGCACATCTGGTCAGGAGTCAGAATACAGTCGATCTGTGTGTGAGTGAATTGTTTGCAGCCCCATTCTTTAAAGGACAGATCCACCCTACAGTAACTAGTTACTGTTTAAAGCTGTGATGGATTTTGTGTTGTTTTGTCCTTTTTGTTGCTAATGCTCCACATAAAAAGCTAATAGCTGATGTCTGTTAGTGTGTCCAGCAGCAGCAGCTACAGAAGGGCCTGATAGCAGGAGAAGGTTGACTAAGTTATGGTGTGTCTACACAGAAAGCCTTTCAGCCGTGTGCTTCAGTCATCTCTCTCATGACAACACATACAGTATGCTTCTGTTTTCTTCAGTCCAACTGTCCACACAGGCAGCCACTGCATATACCCTTAAAGACAACACAGATCACAGTGATGGTTGGAGAGCTTTAGGTTGTTATGGCAACGAGAGTCAATTAGAGATTTCTGGTTCCCATGGTAATATTTAGGATCTGTATTTAGTCGAATCAGAGGAGCATCAGCATCGTACACCTCCACACACTGTCCTTTTAACAAACACAGGGATGAATCTCTGCCATAGAATGTGAAAGTTGTATTCACCTGTTGTCTTCTACCTCTGATGTGCTGCAGTGCTGATTCAAGAACCGAGAACAGACAGTTAAGACATTTTGATCAGAGTCCACATTTCTAATTATCATACCTTTCAGTGTTAAAGTTGTTTCCTCAGACAAACGAAACGCTTTCAGCTTGAGACACCTGACATAGCCCACACGCTTTCATGTTTGTGCTGTCAGTACAAATGGAGCGATCGCTACCTCAGGCAGATAACAGTGTTTATGTTTGGCAGCCATTAAAAGACTTCATAATCAGCATCTGAATCTAATCTGTGTGTTTTGATAGGTGGACATGTGTGACCATGTTCAGAACAACCAGGGGAGTATATTTAGTTTCTATTTCATATGAGGAGAG